>NW_028293202.1:0-59990 GCF_964106645.2 Podarcis pityusensis
CACGCAGAGAGTCCAGAAGACGTGTTTCCGTTAAGGAGCTTTTATGTTGGAAGCGATTCCGAAAGCAACCACTGTCGGAATCTGCCAGCGACTGACGGAGCCATGTTTAAGGGGCTCCGTTACAGACAGAGGTTTGCAAACTTGACCAAACTCTGAGGGACTAGGATTTTACACACAAGCAGCTCATCGTCCCATCACAATATATATATATATATATATATATATATATATATATTTGTTGTTGTTTGTTGTTGTTGTTGTTATTTCTCTTCCCTCTTTTTCCACTTAAATTTATTTCCTCTCTTTCCCTTTCTCTTTGTCTTCTGCTTGTTAAATCTGCAAATGAAAAATTAATATTTTTTATTTTTAAAAATGGGGAAATGAAAAAACTGAAGGGAGCAAAAGTGACAGAACCTTCCATTCCTACTAGCAGATTCTCCGTTCTCCACTCCAAGCGCCTGGGCAAAGGCAGGGCAACAGGAAACCAGGACAGGAGCAGTAATCAGGCACGGCCTCCTTCTTCCATCAGCCTGCATTGTCGGGCTGATTTTCTGTAGCCTTCAGCTTCTGCAGGAGGCTTCTGGAGGCAAGCTAGTTGTAGTTTCCGAGTCACCTTCAAAGGTAGCCCCACGGAGAGCGCATTGCAGTAGTCCAAGCGAGAGATAACCAGAGCATGCGCCACTCTGGCGAGACAGTCCGCGGGCAGGGAGGGTCTCATCCTGCATACCAGATGGAGCTGGTGGACAGCCGCCCTGGACACAGAACTGACCTGCGCCTCCGTGGCAAAGCAGGCTTCAAGCCACACTTGAGGCTGGTTCGCAGATGATGTTCTTCATGCAGTGCACCGTTAACCTGTGGAACTCCCTCCCACAGCAGGCAGTGACTGCCACCAAGTTGGATGGCTTCAAAAAGAGGGCCGGGCAGATGTATGGAGGAGGCTATGAATTGCTCCCAACTGCGATTTCTGTGGTCTGCCTCCGCAGGTAGAATGCCAGTGGCTGGAAGCCACAGGAGTGGAGAACGTGTTCGAATCCTGCTTGTGGGTCTCCCACTGGGGCATCTGGTCGGCCACCGTGAGAACAGGATTCTGGACCAGAAGGGCCGTTGGCCTCATCCTGCAAGCATATCTTGTGTTCTTGTGTCAGGCCTGCAGCACGGAGTGAAAATGTCCATGCGCTATCAGTCCTCACAACCTCACAGAGAGAACGTCTTCCACCTCATCCCCCAACCCTGTCTAGGTGGAGGTAATAAAAGTAATAATAATAATAATAATAATAATAATAATCTTTTTTTATATCCTGCCCTCCCCAGCTGAAGCCAGGCTCAGAGCGGCTTACAACAATAAAAGTAAAACAACATTCTAAAATCAATTCATTTTAAAATCAATTCAAAATCAAATTCATGGCAGCCATTGGGCTAGAGTTCTATGAGGATTACCAAAGGAGGGGGCTAGATTGTGCCTTGGTCAAAGGCTAGGCAGAACAGCTCTGCCTTGCAGTCCCTGCGGAAAGATGTCAAGTCCCACAGGGCCCTAGTCCCTTGCGACACAGCCAAAAAAGCCCTGGCTCTGGTTGAGGCCAGCCCAACCTCCCTGTGGCCAGGATCTCCAAGATGTTTTTGTTTGAAGACCGCAAGGTCCTCCGTGGGACATACCAGGAGAGGCGGTCCCTTAGGTACGAGGGTCCTAGGCCGCATAGGGCTTTAAAGGTTTAAAGATGGGTTCTCCACTGTTGTATCTTTGAATCCTGCGCTTCCCTCCAAGGTGTGGGAATATTTTGCCCAGCGTGGGACTCAAACCTACGGCGCTGAGTCTTCTTCTGAGCCTCGAGCCAGTCGTAACGGGCTGCAAAGGCGGAAGCCAGAGAGCCACACTTCCCCCCGGGGCTGGCTGCTAGGCAGAGCTGCCTTGGACAGGGTTGGAAAATCATAGAACCACAGGAAGGGACCCCCAGAGCTCATCCAGCTCAACCCCTTGTGCTGCAGGAATCGCATCCATGACCCTCTGGCCAGCTCAGAGCGCTGCTTTCCTTAGAGTAGGACAGTCTCTCATGCAGGGCCACCAGACTGTATTGTACTGGAGATGCAGGTGGGTTTTTTAACTTGGGATCACCTGCATTTTCTCAGTGTGCTCTCCCACTGAGAGACATCGTTCCCTACAACCGACTGCAATGCATGCTGACCAGACTATCAATTTTCCTTCTGCAGTTGTCAATAGAGGCACTGCGATGATGGAGGGAGCAGCCGCCGCTCAGAGCGGTTTGTATGTGTGCGTTGCATGGATGTGAGCAGAAATCAGGCACTGGAATCGGGGCCTCCCAGGGCATGCTGCCCTCCCTGCGAGGCCACCCCCAACCCCAGCCCCCTAGGACCACCCAGAACCTCTGGGCAGCTTCCACCTCATCTACCTCTCTTTCAAATTAGAACCAGTGAAGGCGGTGAAGGTCCTGTGTGAGTGGAAGCGGATGGATGGCGGCTAACAGATTGAGGTTGAATCCTGACAAGACAGAAATACTGTTTTGGGGGGACAGGGGGTGGGCGGGTGTGGAGGACTCCCTGGTCCTGAATGGGGTAACCGTGCCCCTGAAGGACCAGGTGCGCAGCCTGGGAGTCATTTTGGATTCACAGCTGTCCATGGAGGCGCAGGTTAATTCTGTGTCCAGGGCAGCTGTCTACCAGCTCCATCTGATACGCAGGATGAGACCCTCCCTGTCCGCAGACTGTCTCGCCAGAGTGGTGCATGCTCTGGTTATCTCCCGCTTGGACTACTGCAATGCGCTCTATGTGGGGCTACCTTTGAAGGTGACCCGGAAACTGCAACTAATCCAGAATGCGGCAGCTAGACTGGTTACTGGAGCAGTCGCTGAGACCACATAACACCAGTCCTTAAAGACCTACATTGGCTCCCAATACGTTTCTGAGCACAATTCAAAGTGTTGGTGCTGACCTTGAAAGCCCTAAATGGCCTCGGTTCAGTATACCTGAAGGAGCGTCTCCACCCCCATTGTTCAGCCCAGACACTGAGGTCCAGCTCCGAGGGCCTTCTGGCGGTTCCCTCCCTGCGAGAAGCCAAGTTACAGGGAACCAGGCAGAGGGCCTTCTTCGTAGTGGCACCCGCCCTGTGGAACGCCCTCCTATCAGGTGTCAAAGAGAAAAACAACTACCAGACTTCTAGTAGACATCTGAGGGCAGCCCTGTTTAGGGAAGCTTTTAATGTTTAATAGGTTATTGTATTTTAGTATTCTGTTGGAAGCTGCCCAATGTGGCTGGGGAAACCCAGCCAGATGGGAGGGGTATAAATAGATTATTATTATTATTATTATTATTAAGAACTTCATGTGCCAGAGAGAGAGAGAGAGAGAGAGGAAGGGAGGAAGGGGATAAGGGGGAAAAGATTACAGGAGGGAAAAGTTGGGGTGGAAACCGCACAAACAAACCCATCCAGGTTTATGAATGCTTTTAAATCTCTTCCTCTCAGTTAATACCCATTTTTCACGCACAGGAGTCTTCAAAAGCAGCCGCCTCCGTCCAAAGAGCAGCAGTTGTGCTCGTTGCGACAACCCTCGAGACAACCTCACAATCAATAGTGCAAATATTAAAAACCATAAATCCGGTCAACCTTTGACATGAGGACAGGGGCAGCTTGCAGCTTTGCGTGGCCCGACGGCGGTGGGGCAATTTTCCACCCAGAGAGTGACGGGCGGGGGGGGGGGGGGTTCACCGTGACCTCTGATTAAAGGGGAAATAATATGTTAGTGGTTGAGCAGACAAAATTGTGGCTTTTTATTTAATATGAAAATGTATTTATATTTCCTTTACAGGAAAGCTCGAAGCGGCTAACAACATAGAATAGAAATAATACTGGAAATACTAACAGCATAATAATAATAATAATAATAATAATAGTAAAGCTATTAACATTTAATAATTCAGCCAGCTAGCCCTGGGGATTATCTAATGCTTATTTCCCCTAAATTGATTTTTGAATTTTATTGTTATTCATGTTTTTATACTGTATTTTATGCTCCTTTTATAATTAAGTGTTTTAAATTTGTTGTCAGCTGCCCTGAGCCCGGGGTATAAATTAAAATTTATTATTATTATTATTTATTATTAATGCAAAACTATAGGAACAGAAGTCCACTGGGACTTTAAAAAAAGCATAGCCATTCTGTCCAGTAGTCATCAATAGCCCTCTCCTTCTAAATGAATATGTCATATCCTCTTTTAAGGCCATCACCACTCCATGTGGGAGGGAGTTCCACAGTTTAACTCTGCGTTGCATAAAGAAGGACTTTCTTTTCTCTCTCCTGAGTCTTCCAAAGGGGCGTCTGGCTGGTGGAAGCTGGAGTCTAAAGCTTCTGGAGGCTCCCCAGGTTGGGAAAGGCGGATGTAAACGGACTACTGGCTGGATAAAAGAAAGGACCTCTTCATGCGGCACATTGTTAGACTATGGAACTCCCTCCCACAGGAAGCAGGGATGGTCTAAAAGTTGGATGGTTTTAAAAGAGGATGAAATATACTCGGAGTTGAGTGTGGATTTCATGCTCTTTATTCAGTTCATAGTAGTGAGGAATGGAAGTTCCCCCGAAATGTCTGCTTTATATACCTTATTTACACAATGGGCCCCATGTGATTGGCTAATTCCGGGATTCTCCTGTAGGCCAATCAGGTTGTGGATTCACTTCCACCTGGAGCTGGATTGGGTGGCTCCTGCGGACCAATCAGACTGCTGCAATCTGGATCCTATTTTTCTAGGACAAATCAGACTGCTGCATTCTGAATCGTATTCAACTCAGTATACACACACACACACACACACACACGAGAGAGAGAGAGAGAGAGAGAGAGAGAGAGAGAGAGAGAGAGAGAGAGTCCTCCTTTGCCTTCCTCCAGGAATAGAAGCATGTTTTCTTTATCTGCTCCTGAAGCAAGATTTATGGCCCCCAGCCTTTCCTCTGCTTTTCTTTCAGCATTCTCCTAATTCTTCTTGAGAACAGTAAATCAAACAGTTCCCTTTTCATTCCGGCTTGTTCTTTTTTTTTTACTGCCTCCCCCTCTCAGAGCAGCGACTGCCTTCGTGGGGTGGACCCAGGGGAGAACTGAGCTTGCTTGCCACGGTGGGGTGACATGGAGGCAATGCTGTTTTTCTAGGGGGGCGGAGGGGCGGGGGGAAGGTGCTGGAACTCACTGCGAACGCCTCCCTTGTTCTCTTATAATGGCACTGGTGCCCACCTGAGAGGGGCTGGAACTGCGTGGCTGAAAAAATGCCCCGAATGGAGGTATGGAGTCTGTCACTTCCCTGGGGGACCTTTTTCAAATTCTGATATCCGTGGACAGAAAAAAGAAAGCTAAACTGTGGAACTCCCTGCCACAGGAGGCAGTGATGGCCACCAAATCAGATGGCTTTAAAAGAGGACAAATTCATGGAGGTGGTTGGAGGATGGATGGATGGTGGCTAACAGATTGAGGTTGAATTCTGACAAGACAGAAGTACTGTTTCTGGGGGACAGGAGGCAGGCAGGTGTGGAGGACTCCCTGGTCCTGAGTGGGGCAACTGTGCCCCTGAAGGACCAGGTACGCAGCCTGGGAGTCATTTTGGACTCACTCCTGTCCATGGAGGGGCAGGTCAGTTCTGTGTCCAGGCTGGCTGTTTACCAGCTCCATCTGGTACGCAGGATGAGACCCTCCCTGTCCGCGCACTGTCTCTCCAGAGTGGTGCATGCTCTAGTTATCTCCCGCTTGGACTACTGCCATGCGCTCTACGTGGGGCTACCTTTGAAGGTGACCCGGAAACGACAACTAATCCAGAATGCGGCAGCTAGACTGGTGACTGGGAGCGGCCGCCAAGACTACATAACACCGGTCCTGAAAGACCTACATTGGCTCCCAGTATGTTTCCAGGCCAAAGTGTTAGGTGCTGACCTAAACGGCCTCGGTCCTGTATACCATAGTGCCTGATTAAGATAGCTACAGCCTCTCCCATGTTCTTCTGCCTTAGCCTCCTTGAAAAGGATGGCAGCGGCTGCCTAGAGCTCCTGTTCATGTGCAAAGTGCCATGGCTCAGTGGCAGAGCATCTTCAGGACATGGAGGTCATCTCAGATTCAGTTTTCAGGATCTCTAGGTAGGGCTAGGAGCAGGGGTCAGCAAACATTTTCAGCAGGGGGCCAGTCCACTGTCCCTCAGACCTTGGGGGGGCTGGACTATATTTTGGAAAGAAAAAAAAATGAATGAATTCCTATGCCCCACAAATAACCCAGAGGTGCATTTTAAATAAAAGGACACATTCTACTCATGTAAAAACACACTGATTCCCGGACCGTCCACAGGCTGGATTTAGAAGGCGATTGGGCCGGATCCTGCCCTGCGCCTTAGTTTGCCTACCCATGGCTAGGAGAGAGCCTTGCTTGAAACCCTGCAGTGCCATTGCTGCCTGTCAAGGTAAGTGAGGTTCCTTTAACCTGGTCCCTTTCAGATTTCTCCCCTTTAATTTTTAAAAACTATTTTATTACACAGAACCATACAGATGTTTGAGGGATACAGAAACGAACCACGACTTGCCGGCTTGCCATTGAATGGCCCGCAGCTTAAGAAAGAAACTGACGCAGAGCAGAGGAAGGGTTATTGCAGAGATCTAAAAGCAATCTTGCAAATAAAAAGATTTCTATCCCATGGAAGCACGACGGAGAGGTCAATAATAATTCCTGGAATACAATTGACTCCAGATAAAATCATACTTTGCAGGAATCTGCCAGCCACGAGTCTGTCTTTTGATCTAAGCCACAAGTGACCACCATGTAGCTGCTAGACCCTAGGTTTCGCTTTAGCCCTGGAAATTTGTGAAGAACGGGTGAGTTTTTTAAAAAGAAATTGCAGCAAATAAGACCTTCTTAAACCAAGTATCAAGGGGGAAAGACTGTGTTAGTCCTCGATCCCTGGGCAATTGTTAGCCAAGCGGAGACAAGCAAATACATTAAAAGGGGTTCACATGGAACAGCAGCCTTATTGTTGGTGAAGATGCTTTTGACTACAACTCCCATCACCCTGGACCATTGGCTGAGCTGGCTGGGGCTGATGGGATTTGGAGTCTGGCAACATCTGGAGACACCAGGCTGGTTGCAGAGATGGCAAGAATGACTGGGGAAATCAGATACCAGGAGGATCAAAACTTCAACAAAGAATGGGAGAAATCTATATTATATATTTGACTGACCCCTGTAAACACTTGAACTCTTGGGCAGGTTTTAAATAACTCCTGTAATGTTACAGAGACTATGGATATGCTGGAGGACTGGAAAAATTAGGAGGATTTATAAGACGCAGCTGAAAAGGTTAACGAAAGAACCCACAGAGGGGAGGAGGGAAGTCTAAAGATTTGGATTTTTTGGGGGTAATGTTTATTATTTGTGATTTTGTGTGTGAATGAATTCATAAAACCAAATAAAAATCCTTTAAAAAAAGGGGGGGGGGGGAGAGACACCAGACTGGGGAGGCCCAGCTTCCTCTGACGCTCTTTCTGACCGTGGGGGAAGAGGGTCTCTTTCTCATTCACCCTCCCAGAATAGCATTTGCCTCCCTCCCCTGATCTCTGGAGTCTGGAGAGGGATGGTTGTACAGGGAGATATTGGGGAAGTGGTCCAGAGTTCTCCCACACCACTCGCTTTGCAGGCTCTGTTTCTATTTTCCGACTCCTATACATACATCCTCTGCAGTGCCGGATTTATGTATAAGCTAAACAAGCTCTAGCTTAGGACCCCACTCTCTTGGGGGCCCCAAAAAAATTTAAAGGAAAAAGCAACTGGATGTACATTCCCAAAATATAAGATAGAAAACAAATTTAAAAAAACCCTACGTACAACAACAGTGTTTTGCGTTGTGTAGGCTTCTATCATGTAAGTCACGGGCCCCACCTGCTAGCCTGCTCCCTAAAATACCACTGGTTTGCTCCTTTCTATATATAGGGTGCCTACATTCTGCATGGACTGGCTGCATGGCAACATGCGCAAATGGCTTGAGATACCTATGAGGTCCATAAATGACATAATAATAATAATGATGATGATGATGATGATGATAATAATAATAAAATAAAAAAAACCAACAATAATAATTTATTATTTATACCCCATCCATCTGGCTTCCAACAAAAGACTAAAATACAATAACCTATTAAACATTAAAAGCTTCCCTAAACAGGGCTGCCTTCAGATGTCTTCTAAAAGTTTGGTAGTTATTTTTTTCTTTGACATCTGGTGGGAGGGCATTTCACAGGGCGGGTGCCACCACCAAGAAGGCCCTCTGCCTGCTTCCCTGTAACTTAGCTTCTCGCAGGGAGGGAACCGCCAGAAGGCCCTCGGCGCTGGACCTCAGTGTCCAGGTAGAACGACGGGGATGGTGACGCTCCTTCAGGTATAGCATATATTCAACACAAAAGGACAGCTGGACATAGAGAGGGCCCCATTACCTTCAGAAGCTTAGGGCCTCATCAAACCTAAATCTGGCCCTCTGTGTGTGTGTGTGTGTGTATATTATCTGGCCCCCCCCCCCGGGAGATACAGGTACATCTGCTTTGCTTTTCATTTGTGCTCTTCTAGTGGACAAAGATGGTTCACGGAATGGTGAATCAACAGCTTTTGCAATCGAATCAGCGTGGTTGAGGGCAGCCTTTCCCAACCTGGTGCCCCCGAGTCCTCTTGGGGGGCTTTGATGGTGCCCCTTGCCTTGGGGGCACCATTTGCTGCTCTGGCTGGTTGGCCAAATAAATAGCCTTGGCTGACCCTGCCTGCCTGGCCCAACAAGGGACATCTCTTTCTTTTCGGAGGCTCTGCAATAATACAAGGCGACGAGGCCCATCTCACCTGCTCAGGGCTTTAGGGCAACTTTGGGATCGTAAAGAGTGGCTCCCCCTTTGAAGTGGTTTTAATTGCCGCGGCCTGTAAATTATTTTTGATGGCTCCTGCATTATTTAAACAACAACAACCCTCTGCTGTTTTAGTGTTTTATGGTTGCTATAGCCCTACCTAATGCTGCTGGCACTGCTTTTGAAACAGCTACGTATTGTTTCAACTGTCCTCGCCTTTTGCTGTGTGGGGGTCTCTTGGAGGGAGGGAAGGGAAGGGATGGAATGAATGAATGAATGAATGAATGGAAGGTGGAGGACTCTCTTTCACTTTTTAAGCAGAGCCTGGATGGCCGTCTGTCATGGATGCTTTAACTGAGATTCCTGCACTGGATGTCCTCTCCAACTCTACAATTCTATGATTCTGTGACCTCGGAAACCAGTCGCTGCCTCTCAGCGTAACCTACTTCGCAGGGTTGTTGTGGGGTGGAATGAGGAGGGGGAGAACCAGGAGCCCCTGCTTGATCTCCTTGGAGGAAAAGGTGAGATAAAAACGCAATCAATTAATAACTTGGCCTTTTCTTCTGCTAAGGCTGGGCTGGAGCATGTGGCCCTCAAATCCATTGGAGGCGGTTGGAGGATGGTTAGAGGGTTTGGATTGGGTGTCCATCAATATGCGGATGATACCCAGCTCTACCTCTCTTTCAAATCAGAACCAGTGAAGGCGGTGAAGGTCCTGTGTGAGTGCCTGGAGGTGGGTGGAAGATGGATGGCGGCTAACAGATTGAGGTTGAATCCTGACAAGACAGAAGTACTGTTTTGGGGGGACAGGGGGCGGGCGGGTGTGGGGGACTCCCTGGTCCTGAATGGGGCAACTGTGCCCCTGAAGGACCAGGGGCACAGCCTGGGAGTCATTTTGGACTCAAAGCTGTCCATGGAGGCACAGGTCAATTCTGTATCCCAGGCAGCTCTACCTGGTACGCAGGTGAGACCCTCCCTGCCCGCGGACTGTCTCACCAGAGTGGTGCATGCTCTAGTTATCTCCCGCTTGGACTACTGCCATGTGCTCTACATGGGGCTACCTTTGAAGGTGACCCGGAAGCTACAACTAATCCAGAATGCGGCAGCTAGACTGCTAACTGGGGAGTGGCCGCCGAGACCACATAACACCGGTCCTGAAAGACCTACATTGGCTCCCAATATGTTTCCGAGCACAATTCAAAGTGTTGGTGTTGACCCTGAAAGCCCTAAACGGCCTCGGCCCAGTAGACCTGAAGGAGCGTCTCCACCCCCATCGTTCTGCCCGGACTCTGAGGTCCAGCTGTGAGGGCCTTCTGGCGGTTCCCTCACTGCGAGATGTGAGCTTATAGGGAACCCGGCAGAGGGCCTTCTTGGTGGTGGCCTGTGGAACACCCTCCCATCAGATGTCAAAGAGAAAAACAAGTATCTGACATTTAGAAGACATCTGAAGGCAGCCCTGTTCAGGGAAGTTTTTAATGTGTGACATTTTAATGTATTTTCAATCTTTGTTGGAAGCTGCCCTGAGTGGCTGGGGAAACCCAGCCAGATGGACGGGGTACAAATAATAATATTAATAAAAAATTCTCTCTAGCCCCTGGAACATGAGAACGGACCCCGTTTGTGGGGTGCCCCCCCATTGAGATTCGTCTGGCGCCTTCATTGCACACCTTTAGGCACCAGGCATAAACTTTCCTCTTCAACCATTGGTTAATTAATTAATTTAATTTAATTTCTGTACCGCCCTATACCCGAAGGTCTCAGGGCGGTTCACATAAAATATCAAACGTGTAAAATCAAAACAAAACCAGCTCACCAATAAGCCCACCAAAATGAATTCTGCAGTGTGCACCACATATATCTGCAGATAAACCCCTGTATATTGGGGCAGGGGAACTTTCTGATCCATGGGCCAGATTCCAATCTTGCAGGAAAAATTCAAATCCCTGGCAGGCCAAGTTGGGCCCACAGCGTTTGAGGGGCTGATTGACATCCAACGCCCTTTTAAAATGTGTTGGGGATGGTGGAGCGGGAAATTATTGTTCTTTCTCATTATGTATTTTGTGCTTTTATATTGTGCTTTTATGTTGGGAACTGCCTTGAGACTTGCAGACATATACAATTTTATAAATTATTATTATTATTGATAATAATCATCTCTCCTGAGCACTCCCCAGGCCTCATCTCAGGTGCTTTTACCTAGCTGCGAAATGTCCTTTGATCTGTAATGATGCCCAGATGGAGAATATGAATGCGAGTGTGTTTAGCAACATTTGACTTTTGCAGCATTGAACATCACCTGCTCTTTCCAGGTAACCTTTTCCTCTAGGGACCTTTTGCCTCTAGCCCCGCCCACCACCGACACACCACCCCTGCAAGGTAGTCTAAAAGGGCTTGCCAACCTCAGGCCAAGAAAGCTTCCCCATCCTTGTGTGAAGGACTAGTAGCTTGACTTTTATTAAACTGCAAATTGCACCACCCTTTCCTCGATGCCGGAAAGGAAGACCTGCCCCGAGGTTTTTTGGCAAGGTGCAAAACGCGGGCATTCTGTCGATTAATTCATTTGGTTAAGAGGCAAGATGGTTCGTCACCTGTCTCTTCCTTGGGTTAGTTGACAGCCGCCATCCTTTCACCTGTTTCCACCTTCCTCCCGGCCACCTGCAGGGCGCAGATAACGCTCACCTGCCTGCGAGGAGCGATGGGGCCGCTCCTGCCTCAGAAGGACAAGAGATGGCGAAGATGATGAAGATGAGTTTTGATTGGGCCCCGAAGCCTTAATGCTGGTTTTTTTGACATCGATCTGATAGCAGGAGATTAACTCCACTGCTAGACAAGATGAAAGATGTCAGGCTGTGAGGGAAAGATCAGTTATTGATCTGATGCTGAGAGATGGAGGATGCCAAGATTTTCTCTCCTCTCTCTCTCTCTCGACATAAGAAGAGCCTTTTGGACCAGGCCATAGCTGTCAACTTTTCCCTTTTCTTGCGAGGAATCCTATTCGGAATAAGGGAATTTCACTTAAAAAAAAGGGAAACGTTGACAGCTATGGATCAGGCCAGTGGCCCATCCTGTTCTCACAGTGGCCATCCTGGTGCTCCCATGGGAAACCTGCAAGCAGGTTCTGGGTGCGAGAGCCCTCTTTCCTGTGGTTTCTAGCAACGGGCATTCAGAACCATTGCTGCCTCCAACTGTGGCCAGTAGCCAGTGACAACCCTCTGCTCCGTGAATTTGCCTTATCCTCTTTTAAAGCCGCCCAGAATTCTGGCAGCTAAATTTTGCAGCAGGTGAAGTTTCTGCTTGCAGGGAGTGCCTAGGGCAGGGGTCAGCAACCTTTTTCAGCAGGGGGCTGGCCCACTGTCCCTCAGACCTTGTGGGGGGCCGGACTATATTTTTTGGGGGGGGGAATGAACGAATTCCTATGCCCCACAAATAACCCAGAGATGCATTTTAAATAAAAGGGCACATTCTACTCATGTAAAACACGCTGATTCCCGGACTGTCCATGGGCCGGATTGAGAAGGCGATTGGGCCAGATCCGGCCCCCGTGCCTTAGTTTGCCTGCCCATGGCCTAGGGGGTTACTTATTTCATAAAATTTGCACACCGCTTGGCTGTAAACAACAACAACAACATCCCATCAGAGCGGCTTACAAAAAAGATGAAACAATAAAGGAAAAAAAGACCATGGTACTTTAAAAGTTAAAATACTAAAACAGATTAAAACAGCCTTTCTCCAGCTGGGGTCCCCAGATGTGGCTGGACTACAATTGCCATCATCCCTGGCCACTGCTCCTGCTAGCTAGGGATGATGGGAATTGTAGTCCAGCCACATCTGGGGAACCAGGTTTGAGAAAGGCTGGATGAAAGATACCTCCACTTTCTACACATCTGGACAGGTTTGTCTAAGCAAGGATGTTTTCAGCAGGCTGGGGAAAGGGTGCAGCGAAGGTGCCGCTTGATATCAAGAGGCAGGGAGTTCCAAAGTGCCACAGTATAACTGATCGAGTTCTTACAACTGCAGAACGGTGATAATGTGGCACCTGTAGAAGTACCAGTCCCGCTACTCAAAAACCGCCTGTCCTACCGGCACCCCAGGGTGCCCTGTCCTAATCTGTTTGGAAGGACCTTTTGTTTGAAGAGCTATCTGGCAGTAACTGTGCCCCTGAAGGACCAGGTGTGCAGCCTGGAAGTCATTTTGGACTCACAGCTGTCCATGGAGGCACAGGTCAGTTCTGTGTCCAGGGCAACTGTCTACCAGCTCCATCTGGTACGTAGGCTGAGACCCTCCCTGTCCGCAGACTGTCTCACCAGAGTGGTGCATGCTCTGGTTATCTCCCGCTTGGACTACTGCAATGCGCTCTATGTGGGGCTACCTTTGAAGGTGACCTGGAAACTACAACTAATCCAGAATGCGGCAGCTAGACTGGGGACTGGGAGTGGCCGCCGAGACCACATAACACAGGTCTTGAAAGACCTACACTGACTCCCAGTATGTTTCCGAGCACAATTCAAAGTGTTGGTGCTGACCTTGAAAGCCCTCAGTGGCCTCAGTCCAGTATACCTGAAGGAGCGTCTCCACCTCCATCGTTCAGCTCAGACACAGGTCCAGCTCCGAGGGCCTTCTGGCAGTTCCCTTCCAGCGAGAAGAGGAGTTACAGGGAACCAGGCAGAGGGCCTTCTTGGTGGTGGCTCCCGCCCTGTGGAACGCCCTTCCATCAGATGTCAAGGAAAGAAGCAACTATCTTACTTTTAAAAGACATCTGAAGGCAGCTTAGGGAAGTTTTTCATGTTTAATGCTGTATTGTGTTTTTAATATTTGGTTGGGAGCCACCCAGAGTGGCAGGGGAAATAATAAATAATAATTTATTGCTACTATTATTGTAAGAAAAAGAAGCAGAGAAAGGGTGAGCAGAGACCGTCTCATCCATCCTCAGCTGAGCACCTGGACAGCACCTGAGCTGGCACAGAGCACACCTTCCCCAGTGTACTGTGTTTCCAATTGTTCCTAAATTGCACCAATACTTAAGTAAAGGTAAAGGGACCCCTGACCGTTAGGTCCAGTCGTGGCCGACTCTGGGGTTGCAGCGCTCATCTCGCTTTACTGGCCGAGGGAGCCGGGGTACAGCTTCTGGGTCATGTGGCCAGCATGACTAAGCCGCTTCTGGCGAACCAGAGCAGCGCACGGAAACGCCATTTACCTTCCCACCGGAGTGGTACCTATTTATCTACTTGCACTTTGACGTGCTTTCGAACTGCTAGGTGGGCAGGAGCTGGGACAGAGCAACGGGAGCTCACCCTGTCACGGGGATTTGAACCACCGACCTTCTGATCAGCAAGTCCTAGGCTCTGTGGTTTAACCCACAGCGCCACCCGCGTCCCGCACCAATACTTATGAATTAGCAAATTGCATAAACCTGCAAATGTTATGCAAATCTCTCCTCCTGCTGCACTTCCTCTTTCCTGCGATGTGTTTTCTATGGCTCCCCAACCAGCCTGCAGTGACCATCACTTGCTCTACCAGCAAACAGAAGCCAAGTTTTTATTTTAAGGTTTTATTATTCCCTTCGCCCAAAGTTGCTATCCTCTTCCCCTCTTCAAATCCTGGGTGCTGTTTTCCTTTCGACGGCTCAGATGTCCTTTTTAATGAGCAAGAATGTGTCGACAGGAAATTATTTTCCTTGGGGTTTTGCCAGCTTGATACTGGGGTATCAGCCTGACACCCCCTTAGACAAAAGTCATATTAAAAATTGGAAGTCGTAAGATAGGGTCTGTTCTTCAGGATTATTAAATAGCTATAAGGGCAGGGGGGAAATAATAATGCGAAGGATAAAATGAGTTAATGGTGGCACGTGCTAATTTGTGAAATATTTAGCTCAGCGTGGGAGGGTGTTTGCTGGAACGCAGACTGAGTGTGCAGGATCCAGCCAAGATTAAGCGCTGGGCAGCCCCCCTCCCATTCCACACACTCAGATTTCAGCAGGAGGCTTCAGTTTCAGAGTCCGGTTTTAGCAGAGTTTTGATGGGGTCAAACATCATATTCTGGGTACACTAAAGTGTGGGATGTTGCCTTGCTGGGGGAAAAACCCCACCTAACTAATAAGCTAAGAGTCTTTACGAGGGGCCAAAGAAGAAAGGATGATGTGGGACCTGTTTGGTCTGAATTTATTTCATTTGCAGGCAAGGAGAAACCACTTCCCTCAGCCTACAAACGAATATGCCTGATGCAAGGACTTGGGGCGTTTGAATGCTTTATTTACTTTCCCTTGGCACAATAGCGCTTGTGTTTTGTTACCACGTCTTGTTTAACCGTTATGCCTATGCTATGAATAGTTCCAGCCTCCACCTACCAGGCATTCACATATCTGAGGTTTATTTACTTTGGTTTTATTTCATGCCCGCTTTTGTTCGGCAGCGATCTATAATTGTATGTGGACTGTGTATATCGCCACCAGATCCTGTTTGATAACACTGCGTAGAACATTCTTCCTGAAAATGAATAAACATTATATGAAAAATGAAAACATGCTCTTTGTACTGTTGATGGCGTTCCTCGCCACCCCAATCACTCAGCGGCGAGAGAATCCAGGGGTTCTGGGAATGTATTCAGGGTTTGGTTTCCTTGGAAGAGACGTGGGTGGCGCTGTGGTCTAAACCACTGAGCCTCTTGGGCTTGCTGATCAGAAGGTCGGCGGTTCGAATCCACGCAAAAGAGTGAGCTCCCTTTGCTCTGTCCCAGCTCCTGCCTACCTAGCAGTTTGAAAGCACACCAGTGCAAGTAGATAAATAGGCACCGCTGTGGCGGGAAGGTAAGCAGCGTTTCCATGCATTCTGACTTCTGTCACAGTGTTCCGTTGCGCCAGAAGCAGTTTAGTCCTGCTGGCCACATGACCTGGAAAGCAGTCTGTGGACAAACGCCGGCTCCCTTGGCCTGAAAGCGAGATGAGCGCCGCAACCCCATAGTCGCCTCTGAGTGGACATAACCATCCAGGGGTCCTTTACCTTTTTTTACCTTCCTTGGAAGGAAGGTCAGTGGAGACTGTGGTGTCTTTAGGATATATGGTTTATTTACACATAGATACACCTGACGCGGGTGGCGCTGTGGGTTAAACCACAGAGCCTAGGACTTGCTGATCAGAAGGTCGGAGGTTTGAATCCCTGTGACGGAGTGAGCTCCCGTTGCTCGGTCCCTGCTCCTGCCAACCTAGCAGTTCGAAAGCACGTCAAAGTGCAAGTAGATAAATAGGTACTGCTCTGGCGGGAAGGTAAACGGCGTTTCCGTGTGCTGCTCTTGTTCGCCAGAAGTGGCTTAGTCATGCTGGCCACATGACCTGGAAGCTGTACGCCGGCTCCCTTGGCCAATAAAGCGAGATGAGCGCCGCAACCCCAGAGTCTCTGCAACTGGACCTAATGGTCAGGGCTCCCTTTACCTTTTTACGACCTGAGCATGTGATGGAGGGGCTCACAGCATTAGCACCCATCAGATCTTTCTTCTCTGTTTGTCTCAGCTTTGGATCCAGCGCAGAGCAAGCAGGTCTCCGTGTCTCCAGCTTCCAGGCTGCTTTCACACCAGCTATTATTCTCTTACCTAGCAGCTAGGTGAGAAGGGGAAGGAAAGGCCCACCCCTTAGCCTTGAGGGTCCCATCGCTCAATTGCAGCTCTTGCAACCTGGCTCATTCTTTGGGGTTGCTGGTGAGGACACTCACATGGCCAGTTAAGGTCCTACAAAGAATCTTGTTCGACTTGTTCAGCAATAGGCTCTTCTATTAGATTCTAAGCCTCATTGGGTACAGGACCCTAGGGAATGGCTCCTACAGGCAAGGCCCTTCCTCTTCCATCCATCATCTTCCTGTGTGTATCTTCATAAACCCAAGATCACCCAACCCAACTTCACAAAACATAAATATAAATGGAATTTACATAAAGAAAAAAAGAATTAGGAATCACAGAAAGATAAGATAAGAAGGCATAATAATAATAATAATAATAATAATAATAATAATAATAATTCTTTATACCCCACCCATCTGGCTGGGTTTCCCCAGCCACTCTGGGTGGCTTCCAACACAATATTAAATTACAGTAGTCTATTAAACATTAAAAGCTTCCCTAAACAGGGCTGCCTTCAGATGTCTTCTAAAAGTCTGGTAGTTGTTTTTCTCTTTGACATCTGGTGGGAGGGCGTTCCACAGGGCAGGTGCCACCACTGAGAAGGCCCTCTGCCTAGTTCCCTGTAACTTGGCTTCTCTCAGGGAGGGAACCACAAGAAGGCCCTTGGCGTTGGACCTCAGTGTCTGGGCTGAACGATGGGGATGGAGACGCTCCTTCAGATATACTGGACTGAGGCCATTTAGGACTTTCAAGGTCAGCACTAACTCTTTGAATTGTGCTCAGAAACGTACTGGGACCCAGTGTAGGTCTGCCAAGACCAGTGTTATGTGGTCTCGGTGGCTGCTCCCAGTCACCAGTCTGGCTACCACATTCTGGATTAGTTGTAGTTTCTGGGTCACCTTCAGAGGTAGCCCCACATAGAGTCTAGGTATGTCTCTGGTT
The DNA here is from genome assembly GCF_964106645.2 of Podarcis pityusensis. Taxonomy (NCBI): domain Eukaryota; kingdom Metazoa; phylum Chordata; class Lepidosauria; order Squamata; family Lacertidae; genus Podarcis; species Podarcis pityusensis. The sequence goes on from NW_028293202.1 coordinate 17,406, forward strand.
GGAAGGGACATCCTGAGGGCCATCTAGTCCAACCCCCCTGCAATGCAGGAATCTCAGCTAAAGCATCCATAACAGATGGCCATCTAACCTCTGCTTAAGAACCTCCAAGGAGAGAGAGTCTACAGTCACTTGAGGGGGTCCATTCCACGGTTGAACAGCTCTTACCTTCAAGGATAACAATACCAATAATAGTTTATTATTTATGTATGACTGGGTTGCCCCTGCCACTCTTACTTATTTATTATTTATTGAATTTATATACCTTCCTATTATTGAATTTATATACCGTATTTTTTGCTCTGTAAGACGCACCAGACCACCAGACGCACCTAGTTTTTGGAGAAGGAAAACAAGAAAAAAAATATTCTGAATCTCAGAAGCCAGAACAGCAAGAGGGATCTCTGCACAGTGAAAGCAGCAATCCCTCTTGCTGTTCTGGCTTCTGGGATAGCTGCGCAGCCTGAATTCGCTCCATAAGGCGCACCCACATTTCCCCTTACTTTTTAGGAGGGAAAAAGTGAGTCTTATAGAGCAAAAAATATGGTACCTCCCGGGGGTCTCAGGGCAGTTCACAGAATAAAATCAAAGATGTAAAACCACAAAATACATAATAAAAACAAAAACTACAACCCATTAACAGCCCCCCTCCTAATGTTGAGCTGGAATCTTCTTCCTTGTGATTTGAATCAAGTCTTCTCTTCCAGACCTGCAGAAAACAAGCTTGCTCCATCTTCCACGTGACGCCCCTTCCTACGTTGACACTTCATATTCCGTGATGTTGTAATATTGTGATATTGATAGGCGGAATTGACGCGGAACTCCTCCGGCACAGGCAGCCCTGTGATATCGTTCCTTGGACACACATTTAATAATAATAATAATAATAAATTTTATTTATATCCCGCCCTCCCCAGCCGAAGCCGGGCTCAGGGCGGCTAACAACAATAAAACAGTACAAAAGTACAGCATAAACAACAGTCTAAAATCATTCGTTATAAAATTAATTAATTCAAGCCACTGGCAACTATTGGGCCAGAGCTCCGCGAAGATTGCCGAGGGAGGGAGTCAGGCTGTGCCCTGGCCAAAGGCCTGGTGGAACAGCTCTGTCTTGCAGGCCCTGCGGAAAGATGTCAAGTCCCGCAGGGCCCTGGTCTCTTGTGACAGAGTGTTCCACCAGATCGGAGCCACAGCCGAAAAAGCCCTGGCTCTAGTTGAGGCCAGCCTAACTTCTCTGTGGCCTGGGACCTTCAAGATGTTTTTATTCGAAGACCGTAAGTTTCTCTGTGGGGCATACCAGGAGAGGCGGTCCCGTAGGTACGAGGGTCCTAGGCCGTATAGGGCTTTAAAGGTTAAAACCAGCACCTTAAACCTGATCCTGTACTCCACCGGGAGCCAGTGCAGCTGGTATAGTACCGGATGAATGTGGTCTCGCAGCGAAGACCCCGTAAGGAGTCTCGCTGCAGCATTCTGCACCCGCTGGAGTTTCTGGGTCAGTCTCAAGGGCAGCCCCACGTAGAGCGAGTTACAATAATCCAGTCTGGAGGTGACCGTCGCATGGATCACAGTGGCTAGGTCAGGGCGAGAGAGGTAAGGAGCCAACTGCTTAGCTTGGCGGAGATGGAAAAATGCCGCCTTTGTTATAGCTGCAATCTGCGCCTCCATGGAAAGGGAGGTGTCGAAGATTACACCCAAACTCTTAACGGACGGTGCTGGCACTAATTGCGCCCCCGCAAGAGATGGGAGTTGTCCCCCCAATCCCATATCGCCCCGTCCCAGCCACAGGACCTCTGTCTTCGAAGGATTTAGCTTCAACCGGCTCCCACGTAACCATCCAGCCACAGCTTCCAAACATCTGGTCAATGTGTCTGGGGCCGAGTCAGGATGGCCATCCATCAACAGATAGAGTTGGGTGTCATCGGCATACTGATGGCAACCCAGCCCAAAACTCCGAACAAGCTGGGCGAGGGGGCGCATAAAGATGTTGAAAAGCATCGGGGAGAGTATCGCACCCTGAGGTACTCCACACACCAAGGAGTGGCGCGATGACAATTCCCCTCCAAGCGCCACCCTCTGTCCCCGACCAGAGAGAAACGAGCGCAGCCATTGAAGGACTGTGCCCTGGATCCCCACGTCGGCAAGGCGGTGGTCCAGAAGTTCATGATCGACCATGTCGAAAGCTGCTGACAGATCTAGAAGAATCAGCAGCCCCGACCCGCCTCGATCCAGCTGTCTACGGAGATCATCTGTTAGGGCAACCAGAGCCGTCTCGGTCCCATGACCAGCGCGGAAGCCGGACTGGAATGGATCCAGAGCCGATGTTTCATCCAGAAACCCACCAAGCTGTTCAGCAACCGCTCTCTCAATCACCTTACCCAGGAGATTAGCAAAAGCTAAGCGACTTGCGGGCTGTGCCAAGTTGACTTTTGCAAGAAGAATCCCTTCCATTTATCCCCCAGCCCATCCCCACCCCAGCCGTGAAGCCACAGACCTGCCTCTCAAAGGCTGCTGTGTTTAGCCTTGGAAACACAACATGCCCGGGCCTGCCGGGTTTAACACAGAAGAAGAAAACTCTGTTAGCTGAGAAGATTCATCTGCCTCGCCTCCCCTCCCCTCCCTCAATGGCGAATTCATGCATTTTTTGCCTTGTGGCGCTGGCTCCCTCTTTTGGCATTCCAACCATGCGCTTCAGCCCCCGTGCACTGCATCAAATGCTATTTTGAACCTGCCATTCTGCAAAGAGAAGAGGAAGAAGAAGAAGAAGAAGAAGGCGGCGTTGTGGGGAGAGGGGTGGCTGCCAGCTGAGCTGGCTTTAAGAGAGCTGCACAGATCAATGGAGGAGAGGGCTATCGATGACTCCTCGCCAGGGCAGCTATGCTTTGCCCTCCACAAATGAAGGCAGTGACGCTTCTGCCTCACCAGAGTGGTGCATGCTCTGGTTATCGCCCACTTGGACTACTGCAATGCGCTCTACGTGGGGCTACCTTTGAAGGTGACCCGGAAACTACAACTAATCCAGAATGCGGCAGCTAGACTGGTGACTGGTAGCAGCCGCCTACATTGAAAGACCTACATTGGTTCCCAGTACGTTTCTGAGCACAGTTCAAAGTGTTGGTGTTGACCTTTAAAGCCCTAAACAGCCTCGGTCCAGTATATCTGAAGGAGCGTCTCAACCCCCATCCTTCTACCCGGACACTGAGGTCCAGCACTGAGGGCCTTCTGGCAGTTCCCTCACTGCGAGAAGTGAAGCTACAGGGAACCAGGCAGAGGGCCTTCTCGGTGGTGGCGCCCTCCCTGTGGAACGCCCTCCCACCAGATATCAAAGAGAACAACTACCAGTTTTTAGAAGACATCTGAAGGCAGCCCTGTTTAGGGAAGCTTTTAATGTTTGATGTATTACAGTATTTTAATATTTTGTTGGAAGCCGCCCAGAGTGGCTGGGGAAGCCCAGCCAGATGGGCGGGGTATAAATAAATTATTATTATTATTATTATTATTATTATTATTATTATTATTCTGAATCCCAGTTGCTGATAACCACAGGACCAGGGCCGTCTTTACCCGGGGGTGCAGGGGGTGCAGGGCACCCGGGCGCCAAATTCCGGGGGGCGCCAAATGTATACCTACTGTATACCAGTCCCTCTCAATCGGCGGCAGTGAAAAGCAATGGAGCAAAAGTCCTCGCCCCTCACCTCCATCTCTCTGTTACTCCATAGGATCAAATCCTGCTTGCAAGTTTCCCACAACAGGCAACTGCTCAACCACTGTCAAAATACGATGCTGGACTAGATGGGGCACTGGCCTGATCCAGTGAGCTCTGCTTATGTTTTTAGGTGCCTGCTTGGCTGGGAGGAACCAGCGTGAAACCCACTATCATGAAGAAGGTGGAAGGGGGGGGGACAGGTGTGTGTGTGGGGGGGGAACCTGCCCTACTTCTCCCCCAACTCTTGGAACTGCTGGTGGCAAGGATAAAACTCTGGGGTTGCAGTGCTCATCTTGCTTTACTGGCCAAAGGAGCCGGCATTTGTCCACAGACAGTTTTTCCGGGTCATGTGGCCAGCATGACGAAGCCACTTCTGGCGAACTAGAGCAGCACACGGAAACGCCGTTTACCTTCCCGCCGGAGTGGTACCTATTTATCTACTTGCACTTTTGACGTGCTTTCGAACTGCTAGGTTGGCAGGAGCTGGGACCGAGCAACAGGAGCTCACCCCGTCGCGGGGATTCAAACCGCTGACCTTCCGATCGGCAAGCCATGGCTCTGTGGTTTAGACCACAGCGCCACCCGCGTCCCCTACAGGTGGCAAGGAAAGAAAGGTATAAAACCCTGTTGTCAAGATCCAGGTTTGGGGCAAGCATTCTTTGATGGGAGAAGCTCAGCAAGGCTGAGCAGGCATTCAAACCCTGGTCTCTCCCAGAAAGCTGTGAGTGTTACCCAAGAGTAGAAAGCCTGAGTAGGTCAAACGGCTCAATTGCAGGAAAAGGTGGTCTCTTCAAAGTGATTTGTTACTGCTCCTTTTTTAGACATCTCATCACTGACACAGCAATGCTGTCAACACAGGACAAAAAGCCCCTCGTCCCCTTTTAAAAACAATGCAAAGGTTGCTGTTTGAAATATATTATTAGATGCAGATTACGTATTCAAAGGTTTTGTTATTATTATTAGAGACAGTGTGGTATAATATTTAAAGAAGCTGGGCAGGAACCAGAGAGGGGGGCGCAAAAGGCAGCTCAGTTTTTATGAAGCTCCCTGGGTGACCTTGGGCCTCTCTCTCTCTCTCTCTCTGCCTAGCCTACCTCACAGGACTGTTGTGAGGATAAAAATGGGCGAGGGAGAAAGAGTTGCCTGCTTCTCAGCCACCTTGGGTGAAGGAAGGGGGCTTAAAAATGTGGCAAATAAATAAATGTGCTCCTTTGACCTGCATTCAGACCTTTGTTCGTAAAGTTAATCTATTTACATAGATGCTATATAGTTCTGTAATCACATTTTATTGCCATATTGTTATTGTTTTTTCCTGTGCCTTTTAAATGATTTAATGTATTCTTTTCCTCCCTTTTTTACTTTAATCTTCTTAATAAAATAAAAAATAAAAAGTTTCCTCCCCACCACCCCACTTTTAACTTTATAAATTTTTTATCCCTTTATTGCATTTCTATTCCACCTTTCCTCTAAGAAGCTCCCGGTGGCCTGCATAGTTCTCCACCTCCCCAGTGAATCCTCACGATGACCCTGTGAGGTAGGTTAGGCTGAGAGGCAGAGACTGGATCTGAAGGTCACCCAGTGAGAGCTTCATGGCTGAGTGGGGATTCGAGCCCAGGTCCCCGGGGTCCTAGATTGACACTCTGACCACTACATTACACTGGCCCACTGCGAACGACAACCCTGTGAAGTAGGTTGCACTGGGAGAGAGACTGCGACTGAGCCCAAGGCACCCCAGCAAATTTTGGAGCTGAGCAAGGATTCGAATTCAGGTCTCTCTCTCTCTCTCTCTCTCTCTCTCTCTCTCTCTCTCTCCCCATTCCCAGCCAGCATGGCCATGTGATGGGTAGGGTTGATGGGAGTTGTAGTCCGAAACATCTGGCTGGACCCAAGACAGGTTGCTCTAAACACTAGGCCACACTGCCTGCTTTGTGGGTGCCCTTGAGGAACTGTGGCAGCATATTGCAGCCTTCAAGGGCTGGGTGGGGGCTTGAGCCTGGACTCAGCTTGGCAGAAGCACCCGTTTGGAGGCGGCGGCAGGTGGGGGGTGTGATTTATAGGGAAGGACGGAGGCATAACCTGATACAACCCCAAATGTCAAATGTGTAAATATGGACACCCACTGAGCCCCCACCGGGAGGCACCTCCGGCCTCCGAAGCTGGCAGGGTCAAGGCGACTGTGCTGTCTCCAAGGCGAGGCTTAGAGGCCGGATCCTGTTTCATGCTTGCACCGGCCTGGTCCTCCCCCTACACTGAAGCCGGGTGTTGGGAGATTACGATACGATACAATACAATACAATAATCTTTATTGTCATTGTCCCATACAGAACAACGAAATTGAAAAAATCTACATCAGACATTCAGAAACTCACAAGCCTGCTATCCCAGCCTGTTTAGCCCCCTAAAAACTCTGATACCCCATAATTAAATACAACATACTCCCGTAGAGACTACCTTACACTGCGTTTAAAACCCAAATCGCATTTGGATAGAAACTGTTTCTCAGGCGGCTAGTCCTAGTCTTTATACCCCTGTACCTTCTTCCAGAAGGCAGAAGCTGAAAGAGATCATTTCCGGGGTGCGCACTACCCTGCGCTATCTCTGCAGCTTTCTTATGGCACCTGGAAGCATAGATTTGATCCAAGGTGGGAAGAGTGCACCCAATTATTCTCTCTGCAGTCTTTACAACCCTGGACGGCATTGTTTTTCCCCGACCGTGCAGCTCCCAAACCACACACACAGACCATAAGTTAATACACTCCCAATAGTACAATGGTAAAATGCCATCAACAGGACCTTGGAGATATTATTTGAGAGATTCGTGACAGATAAGAGAAAGCCCTTCTTTGCTCAGCAAAAGAGTTAAACTGAGGTACTTGCTGCTGCAGGGGGCAGCGATGGCCGCCACTTGGGTTGGCTTTAAAAGAGAATTAGGCAAATTCCTGGAGGGGGAGAGGGCCATGGATGGCTCCTAGCCATGGTGGCTACACTCTATGGTTGGAGGGAACGATGCTTCTGAATACTAGTTGCTGGAAACCACAGAACAAGAGAGTTGCTCTTGTGCAAAGGATCCTGCTTGTAGGTGATAAGGAAAAATTCTGGGGTGAGAGACTACTCAACAGGCCAGCTTTCAGGGTGCAAGTCCCCTGCGGGTCCATGCGGTCAGTAAAAGAAGGAAGTTCCAGCCAAGTCATTTGGAGCAAATAGCGGTCAGTAGACCATGATCTTTATTGTTGCGCAACAGGTCCCCACAGCAGTAAGAACCCCAAACATGGGGTGACATCCTCTTTAAAAACTTCCCTCTTTCCCCCAAAATACACTTTGAGAGGCATCACTGATACATCTTCACTACATCACTAGCACGTCACAAATGGGGAGGCGTCTACAAGGGTTACACAAGTTCAACATGAGGTCACTTGATCAGACCCCTTTCCCAACACCTCTTAAGTCCCCATCACTGGAAAAACAATAAAACTCTTGACATCTCCTTGCCCTCAGGACTTGTCTGGAGATGGGCTTTCAGAACACCGGACTTGCTCAACTGCCTCTGCAGATGTCTAGTGTTGCCCCCTTGGTCGCTCCCTGGGTGGGGGGCTGTGGATGTGCTCTGACGCTTGGGGAATTATGGCGGGATGCCCAGTTCCTGCTGCCTACGGGACTTCCTGCTTCTTGGTTCATAGAGGGAGGTGGAGTCCAAATTCACTTTTCTGGTTTTGATCTTTAAAGCCCTATGCGGACAAGGACCATCGTACCTATGGGACTGCCTCTCCTGGTATGTCCCACAGAGGACCTTAAGGTCCACAAATGACAACACTTTGGAGGTCCCAGGTCACAAGGTGGTTAGATTGGTCTCAACTAGGGCCAGGGCCTTTTCAGTACTGGCCCCGACTTAGTGGAACGCTTTGTCACAAGAGACTAGGGCCCTGCGGGACTTGACATCTTTCCGCAGGGCCTGCAAGACAGAGCTGTTCCACCTGGCCTTTGGTTTGGACTCAGTCTAACCCTTATGTTTCCCTCCCCTTGTGGTCTTGGTTTATCGGCTACTTTTAAAATGAGGCTGCATTTTAAATTGCATTTTAACCTGTATTTTAAACTGTTTTTTTCTTTTCTTCTTCTTCTTTTCTTTCCTCCCATTATGTTTTTTACTGTGATTTTATTGGTGTTAGCCACCCTGAGCCCAGCTCTGGCCAGGGAGGGTGGGGTATAAATAAAATTTATTATTATTATTATTATTATTATTATTGGGTTAAATGGTGTTGGAATGAGGAGAGTCAGTTAAAGTATGGATTTTCTACCAATTTATAAAGCTAGGTATCTTCCCTGAGCTGTCAAGTTGAAAGGATACATTCAGGCATAATATTTCTAACACTGCAACAACTTTAAAGATGTGTCCCCCACCCTTGTCATTCCGTAACATAGGTTTCCCACAGACATCTGGTTGGCCACTGCGAGAACAGGACGATGGCCCATTGGCCTGATCCCACAGGCTCTCTATGTTCTAAAATTAGCATAGCAGCTCCCTCCACCACCCAGAGAGCCACTTTGGAAAGCTGGCAACTTAGTCTGGAGAAGATGAGTGTGGATGTGACAATGGCCTTCAAGAAAACGGAACAATCTTGTATTCTGTGGCTCCAGGGGACAGGATGAGAACCAATGGGTGGTGATTGCCAGGAAGTAGTTTTTAGCCAAGTGTTAGTGGGAGAAAATTCCTAACGGTGTAGGGGCCACCACTGCAGAGGCCCTGCTTCTGGTGGCCAAAGCTGCAGCTCTTCAAAGAAGCAGTGCCTTATAAATGGAGCTGGCAGAGGGGTGGCTAGTGCAGAAGCCAAGTCCATGACTTTCCCAAAGCCTTGGCATTTGAGGTGATTGTCTGTGGGGCACTAGTTTTGCCACTGGGGAGGTGGTGGGTGGAGGCACTTTGGAACAGTTGCTGGGTGGTCCAAGTTCCAGGTGGAATCTTCAGGGCGGGACCTGGCAGCCCTCAAAACCTACTTTGATCTTTCTGATGGGCAAGGCTTTGAGCAAGGTCCACAATGATGTCACCTGGTGATAATATACACCTGGTGATGTCACCCTCCAAATGAGCAGTGGTTTCAGTGCCCAGTTCTTTCCGGACACAGCAAGGACTCTGAGAGCCAAAGTCCACAGGTGTCAACATTTGCTTTCTCTTACTTAAACAAATTGGGCCTCTGGAAGACTAGTTGGCCGATCAATTCCACCATTTCAGGCAGAATTCACAGGACAATCTCTCTCTCCCCCCCCCCCCCATTTATTTATTTGATTTTCCATATTAAAAATTACATTCACACCACAACATACTACATAAAAACAAGATTCCCAAGAATCTTCTGGACTTCCCTGTTCCCCTTTGTGGATCTTAGTGTTAGTCCTTTTACTTCTGCATCTTTTATAATAATCCAAATTTTTATATCTCCATTATGTCCATAGTTCTGCATTACATTACAGTGGTACCTCGGGTTACATACGCTTCAGGTTACAGACACTTCAGGTTGCAGACTCCGCTAACCCAGAAATAGTACCTTGGGTTAAGAACTTTGCTTCAGGGTGAGAACAGAAATCGTGTGGCGGCAGCGGGAGGCCCCATTAGCTAAAGTGGTGCTTCAGGTTAAGAACAGTTTCAGGTTAAGAACGGACCTCCAGAACGAATTAAGTACTTAACCCGAGGTAGCACTGTACAAGTGTTCTTGCAATCCCACTAACGATTTTAACTGTTTACAATGGTTTTGAGGATAAATTACAACTTTTCTCCATTCCTTCTTAAAATGTTGGTCCTCCAAAACCAAAATTTCACAGGACAATTTTTTTCACCTCTCTCTCTCTTGAGAGGTTTGTTGGCTGGTCAGTTCTACCATTTTGGGCACAAGACAATTTTCCTCTGTATTTTCACTTCTATTTGGCTGGACTCAATAAACTCAAAGCCATAGCTGTCAACTTTTCCCTTTTCTTGCAAGGAATCCTATTTGGAATAAGGGAATTTCCCTTTAAAAAAGGGAAAAGTTGACAGCTATGCTCAAAGCCTGAAAGGGACTGCACTGCGCACTTGTTACAAATTCATGTAGGAGAGGGCTGGGGATGGCTAGGAGCCAGGATAGCTCTGCTCTGCCTCCAGCTGTGCTTTGGAATCCCGATCGCTAGAAAGCTCAAGAGGAGAGAGGTTTCTTGTGCTCAGATCCTGCTTGTGGGCTTCTTCCCATGATGGGCATCTTGTTGGCCGCTGGTGAGAACAGGATGCTGGACAAAATGGACCGCTGACCTGATCCAACAGCCTCTTCTTATGTTATGATCTTAGGCAGGGATAGCCAACCTTGTGGCTGCCAGATGTTCTTGCCAGCGGTGATGGAGCGGCAGTCCAAGAACATCTGGAGGGCAGCCCCCACGTTACTCTCGGGCTAACATACAATGTAAATCAAGATGTGTGGTATACCTCTAGCAATATAGTGGTCCCCTAGTTCTCAAACTTAATCCGTTCCGGAAGTCCGTTCCAAAACCAAAGCGTTCCAAAACCAAGGTGCGCTTTCCCATAGAAAGCAATGCAAAATGGATTAATCCATTCCAGACTTAAAAATAACAACCCCTGAAACTGCAATTTAACATGAATTTTACTATCTAATGAGACCATTGATCCATAAAATGAAAGCAATCAACAGTGTACTGCAGTCACACAATCAGTAGCTGAACTGGGTTCCACACAGTCACACACCAAAAAAGAGAGCCACAAAAACGCAAAATAATTAGCAAAAACAGATAGACTTCAGCATAACTGAAATATACTTGGAGTCGAGTGTGGATTTCATGCTCTTTATTCAGCTCATAGTAGTGAGGAATGGAAGTTCTCCCAAAATGTCTGCTTTATATACATTATTTACACAATGGACCCCATGTGATTGGCTAATTCTGGGATTCTCCTGTTGGCCAATCAGGTTGCGGATTCACTTCCACCTGGAGTTGGATTGGGTGGCTCCGGCGGACCAATCAGACTGCTGCATTCTGGATCCTATTCAACTCAGAACATAACAATAACACTCCAAATGAAAGTGTGAGACTCAAATTGTCAGCGTAACACTCGAAACGGAGCACTTCCGAAAAAAAGTTTGCAAACCAGAACACTTACTTCCGGGTTTGCAGTGTTTGGGTTCCAAGTTGTTTGAGAATCAAGGCATTTGAGAAACAAAGTACCAATGTACGGCTATAGCCATAAACTTAAATAATTTTAATTGATTTGCCTTCCTAAAGGAACCCTGGGAATACAATTGCTCTCCACCAGTAAGCCTGAAGTATCTCCCCAAAGACCCCGGCCTCTTCTCTGGCTCCTTGAGGAGAGGCTGGGAGAAGGAAAGCCTGCTTTGTTTGGTCCATTTTGTTGTTTAGTCGTTTAGTCGTGTCCACCTCTTCGTGACCCCATGGACCAGAGCACACCAGGCACTCCTGTCTTCCACTGCCTCCCACAGTTTGGTCAAACTCATGCTGGTAGCTTCGAGAACACTATCCAACCATCTTGTCCTCTGTCGTCCCCTTCTCCTTGCGCCCTCCATCTTTCCCAACATCAGGGTCTTTTCCAGGGAATCTTCTCTTCTCATGAGGTGGCCAAAGTCTTGGAGCCTCAGCTTCAGGATCTGTCCTTTCAGTGAGCACTCAGGGCTGATTTCCTTCAGAATGGAGAGGTTTGATCTTCTTGCAGTCCATGGGACTCTCAAGAGTCTCCTCCAGCACCACAATTCAAAAGCATCAATTCTTCAGCGATCAGCCTTCTTTATGGTCCAACTCTCACTTCCATACATCACTACTGGGAAAACCATAGCTTTAACTATACGACCTTTGTTGGCAAGGTGATGTCTCTGCTTTTTAAGATGCTGTCTAGGTTGGTCATTGCTTTTCTCCCAAGAAGCTGGCATCTTTTAATTTCATGGCTGCTGTCACCATCTGCAGTGATCATAGAGCCCAAGAAAGTAAAATCCATATGCATGGTCAATTCCGGCAGACACAGTCCTGCCATTTGGCAGAGTGAAGGCTCTTCCTCAGACAGCAGATTTGGGTGTCATGAAAAGGCAGCAAATTGTTAGTTAATTAATTTGATGGGATTGTTTTCCCAGTGCCTCAGAAGGGAAGAGGAGCTTGCTGGGTTTTCTGCCTCGGGTCCCAACATAACTTGGCTTGCTTTGGGGGTCTGATGCACCTCAACTTGGGAAGGGACAACAGGAAGCAAAATGTCTTGAAGGACCTGGACATGTTGTAGGACTCCAATTCCCAGAATCCCTGGCTGGGGCTGATAAAATCCATCCACACATGGAGGGCTGGATTAGATTCCCCCCTCCTAGACTGGGAGTAGCAAGAGTGTGATCCTATGCATGTTTACTCAGAAGTAAGTCACACCATACTCGGTTGGACCTACTCCCAGGTCAGTGTGTGTAGGATTGCAAGTTAAAGCCCACCTTATTCTGAATAAAGGGATGCGGGTGGCGCTGTGGGTTAAACCACAGAGCCTAGGACTTGCCGATCAGAAGGTCGCAGTTCGTGATGGCTGGCGGGGTCCATGGCCGGAGAGGGGAGGCGGTGGGGGAGGATTGGAAGAGATTCAAAGACTATCTTCAGAAACATTGTAAAATCAAAGGATGTTGGAGTGATGTTGGACTGAAAGTAGGCGGTTTCCAGCTGTACAGGTTAAAGTTAATGATAGATTAAGATTAAGATTAGGATTAAAGATGTTTAAAGAAATGGAAATCTGACAATTAAGAGGGAAAATTTTAATGTTATATTATATTAAGATTAAAGATCAGGTTTAAAGAAATTGAAGACATATATTACAATATTATATTAAAGTTAAAGATTGGGATTGAAAAAGTTGAAAGGAAATTGCTGGACAAACAACTTGGATTGGAGTACAGGGGAGGGAGGTATGAGGAAGTCCAGAAAATAAGCAAACTAAAAAAACGGAAATGGAAAAGAGATATTGTTTTTAATTGTTATGTTTTTTGTCTTTTATTGTTGAATTGTGTTCTTTTTTGTGGGTTCTTGTTATTTTTTTTCTTCTTTTTTTTGAGATATGTATTGTGTATGTTTTTCTTTTCTTTCTTTGTTGTTTAAAACTTAAATAAAAATTATTTAAAAAAAACCAAAAAAACAGAAGGTCGCGGTTTGTATCCCTGCGACGGGGCGAGCTCCCATTGGTTGGTCCCTGCTCCTGCCAACCTAGCAGTTTGAAAGCACCTCAAAGTGCAAGTAGATAAATAGGTACCGCTGCAGCAGGAAGGTAAACGGCGTTTCTGTGTGCTGCTCTGGTTCGCCAGAAGTGGCTTAGTCATGCTGGCCACATGACCCGGAAGCTGCACGCTGGCTCCCTCGGCCAGTAAAGCGAGATGAGCGCTGCAACCCCAGAGTTGGCCATGACTGGACCTAATGGTCAGGGGTCCCTTTACCTTCCTTTATTCTGAATAAATATAATTCATTCAAGGGCAGCAATCCAGATAACCAATGCCACTTTTTCAAAATACATGCATTTTCCCCCTCAACTGTTTTTGGATAAATGCAAAAATGATGAGACCTGTAACTTTTGCTGAGGGACGCAACACCATGTCCCCAGGACTCCTGCAATCTGAGCACTGTTTATATTTCTTTCAGATAATTAGGACTGCCAACCACATTTTTTTTGGAAAAAAGAATTGATTAACTGTCTTACTTTCAAATTTATTCCCCTAATTAACAGCTTAAAAATAAATGCCACGGTGTCACCGACTGGGCAGTGTTTTCTAGTTAACCTTAACACTAATGCGCAGCATCATAACACATTGAGGAACTGTTCTTTCCTCAGTTAACTCCCCCCCCCCCCGGAAATACACAGTGTCTTGATCAAGAGAGGAGGACAGCATCTTGATCTGTCAAGAGAGGCCCGTTCGCACTCCTAAACTCTTAACACACACATATGAATTGTTGTTGTTGTTCAGTCGTTTAGTCGTGTCCGACTCTTCATGACCCCATATCCAGAGCACGCCAGGCACTCCTGTCTTCCACTGCCTCCCGCAGTTTGGTCAAACTCATGCTGGTAGCTTCGAGAACACCGTCCAACCATCTTGTCCTCTGTCGTCCTCTTCTCCTTGTGCCCTCCATCTTTCCCAACATCAGGGTCTTTTCCAGGGAGTCTTCTCTTCTCATGAGGTGGTCAAAGTCTTGGAGCGTCAGCTTCACGATCTGTCCTTTCAGTGAGCACTCAGGGCTGATTTCCTTCAGAATGGAGAGGTTTGATCTTCTTGCAGTCCATGGGACTCTCAAGAGTCTCCTCCAGCACCAGAATTCAAAAGCATCAATTCTTTGGTGATCAGCCTTCTTGATGGTCCAGCTCTCACTTCCATACATCTCTACTGGAAAATTTTTAGCTTTAACTATACGGACCTTTGTTGGTAAGGTGATGTCTCTGCTTTTTAAGATGCTCTCTAGGTTTGTCATTGCTTTCCTCCCAAAACATACGAATTAAGTAAGCACATTTTTGGTTCATTAGCACTGGAATCTTACACCTGCACCCATTCACCTGGGAGCGAGCCCCATTTAGCGGTACTTCTGAGTAAGGGTGCTGTCATTAATCTGACTTTGCTAAACAAGGAGAAGCGCAGGGAACTGAAGCTCTGACCCTAACCCCAACTTCTGTGGCATTTGAGATTTCATCCAGGTATTTCCCATGCGCTTTCAAACCTCTCCAACAGGACTAGAAACTTGGTGGGGTTTTTTTAAAAAAGGAAATGAAACCTGAGATTTCAAAACAGCAGGATTTGGCACACCGCATCACGTCTTCTGTGACTTTTTAGTGCAATTGCGTGCCAGAGCACCTGGACATCCCATCGCCTCCCGATGTGCGACGTAGGTGTGCAGAGTCAGATCCCCATTAGATTTGAAATCCTGTTGTGGATGCACTTCAGCACTTATTATCTCTGAGTGCGGTGTGCACATTTGAAGACTGGGCCAATGCCATTTTATAGAGACCCAGGATGTCCCCAAATCCCACCTGGGAACCCACATTTCTTCCCTGCAAAGCGACCGGACGGTCCAGCACATCTCTTTTTTCAGAGCCAGCGGTAATGCACCCCTTCAGATAACCCTCCCTCTCCCCGCCCTGCCGGTTCCTCCCCGATAATCCTGCTCGCTGTGTGGTCCTCCCTGTACTACCCAAGTGTTATGTACTGAGTTGAATAGGATCCAAACTGTAGCAGTCTGATTGGTCCTAGAACAATAGGATCCAAAAGGCAGCAGTCTGATTGGTCCTAGAACAATAGGATTCAGAATGCAGCAGTCTGATTGGTCCTAGAACAATGCAGCAGTATGATTGGTTGGCAGGAACCACCCAATCCTGCTCCAGATAGAAGTGAATCCACAACCTGATTGGCTTACAGTAGAATTCCAGAATTAGCCAATCATGTGCAGCCCATTGTGTAAATAATGTATATAAAGCAGATACTGTGAGGGGACATTTATTCATTCCTCCTCACCACTATGAGCTGAATAAAGAGCATGAAATCACTTTGCGACTCTGAGTATATTTCACTGGCGACGAAGGTGGGATCCCGCTGAGCTGACTGCCACACACAGCACCGCAGCACCGCCAACTGCCGCACCGCTGCCTCGCACCGTGTATCCAGGCTTCAGCTCCGGGGCACAAGGAACTCAGAATGGCAGCCAACAGCAGCTTCTCGCCATTCAACCCAGCATCTGGAGACTGGGAAGCGTACGCCTCCCGTTTCACCTTCCTCCTAGAAGCCAAAGGGGTCACCGACGAAGAAGACGCCAAGAAGAGGGCGATATTCTTCAGCGTCTGCGGAGAGGAGACGTTTGAAATCGCCCGGGCTCTCCTTGCGCCTGAAGACGTCGCTACTGTTCCATACAAAACAATAATGGAACAGCTGAAGGGGCACTTTTCGCCGCAGCCCTCAGTGGTGGCTCGTCGAAATGCCTTCTACGCAAAGCGGCAAGCCCCTGGGGAAACACCCCAACGTAGAGAAAATTCATGTAGAGGTACAGATAGAGGGGGCCCCATGCCGCATGGAGCTTGACACGGGTTCAACTCTATCCATAATCTCGGCAAGGACCTTAAGGAAACTGTGTCCCACTGGGGGTCCCAAACTCAGGCCGGCCCCATTCACCCTCCGGGACTTCCAGAAACGTAAGGTCCCCACAATGGGGGTGGGGACCTTCAGGGTGCAATACCGAGGGCGGACGCGGCAACTGGACTTGCTTGTGGTCAAGGGCCCCTACATTAGCTTACTGGGATTGGCATGGTTTGGACCACTGGGGCTAGCTGTCACCGGGGTGAACCACACTAGCTTACAAGTGGACGTGGACGCCATATGC
This sequence comes from Podarcis pityusensis, assembly GCF_964106645.2. Lineage (NCBI taxonomy): Eukaryota > Metazoa > Chordata > Lepidosauria > Squamata > Lacertidae > Podarcis > Podarcis pityusensis. The sequence continues at coordinate 33,454 of NW_028293202.1, forward strand.
AAGGAATTTCCAGGGGTTTTCGATGGGAAATTGGGACAGTATACGGGCCCCCCCATTGCGCTACAGCTTGACCCCGCAGTACGACCGGTCAGGCTCAAGGCCCGCCGGGTCCCGTTCGCCTTGAAACCCCGTATAGACGAGGAATTGGACCGACTCGTAGAGCAAGGAGTGCTGGAGCCGGTGCCTAATGCTCCCTGGGAAACCCCAATCGTCACACCCGTCAAGCCTAATGGTTCGGTCCGCATCTGCGCAGACTACAAATGTACCATAAACAAGGCCCTCACGGCCCACGCATACCCAGTGCCAGTGGTCAGCCATGTCCTTGCCACCCTGGCTGGGTCGAAAATTTTTGGCAAGCTGGACTTGGCCCAAGCATATCAACAGCTGCCAGTAGATGAGGCCACAGCAGAGGCACAGACGATTGTGACGCACAGAGGAGCGTTCAGGGTAAAGCGGCTGCAATTCGGTGTCAGCGTGGCACCAGGCATATTCCAGAATATAATGGACTCTCTCCTTAAAGGGATTCCTGGCGTCACCCCCTTCTTCGATGATGTGTTGATTGCTGGCCCCACACCAGAGGAGTTTGAGGACCGCCTCCGCACCGTTCTGCACCGTTTCCAGACGGCGGGTCTCAAGGTGAAGCGGGAAAAATGTCTACTAGGAGTGCCTCAGGTGGACTTTCTGGGATTTATGGTGGACGCAGAAGGGGTCCACCCGACTGGGGACAAGGTACGGGCCATTTGTGATGCCCCAGCGCCCAAGAGCAAGACTGAACTTCAGGCCTTCTTGGGACTATTGAACTTTTACCATTCCTTCCTTCCCCACAAGGCGGCGGTAGCGGAGCCCCTACACAGACTCCTGGACAAGCGGGCCCCTTGGGTGTGGGGCCAGCGCCAGGAGGCCGCATTCCAGGCAGTCAAGGACTTGCTTGTCTCAAACTCGGTCTTGGCACACTTCGAGGAGAGGCTGCCGGTGGTGCTAGCATGCGACGCCTCACCCTATGGCATTGGAGCCGTCCTGGGGCACCAACTCCCGGATGGAAGAGAGGTACCGGTGGCGTACTTTTCCCAGACACTCAACACAACCGAGCGGAACTACTCGCAAATCGACAAGGAGGGTCTGGCAATCGTAAAGGGAGTAAAAAAATTCCATGATTTCTTGTACGGGCGGCCCTTCACCGTGGTGACTGACCACAAGCCGTTGCTTGGCTTGTTTGCCCCCGAAAAGCAGACCCCCCAAGTGCTGTCTCCTCGCGTCCTCAGGTGGTCAATTTTCCTTGCCAGCTACCAGTATGCACTGATTCACCGACCTGGGAAGGCGATGGGCCATGCGGACGCCCTCAGCAGGCTACCACTACCGGAAACAGGCCCTGACCCAGCACCTGCACAAGAGGTTATGAGCCTGGAGCTGCTTCCCGACCGCCCCATTCAGGCACAAGAAGTTGCACACCATTCCAAGAAAGATAGGGTCATCTCCCGGGTCCTGGACTGGGTGTGGAGGGGATGGCCCAGCAGCAGCCCCGGGCCAGAATTCGCCGGCTACACAACCCGCAAACATGAACTGTCGGCCCACAAGGGGTGCCTGTTATGGGGAAGCAGAGTCGTTGTTCCCCAGCCCCTCCGCAAAAGGGTCCTCACAGCCCTACACGAGACACATCCAGGGGTAGTAAGAATGAAGGCCCTTGCCAGGAGTTATGTGTGGTGGCCGGGGATCGATGGAGAGATAGAGGCCTGGGTCAAACACTGCCAGGCCTGCCAAGAATCCCGCCCAGATCCCCCAAGGGCCCCAGTCCAGTCCTGGGAGTCCGCCCGAGCACCATGGTCACGCCTGCATGTGGATTTCGCTGGCCCCTTTCAGGGGAAAACATTCTTCATAGTGGTGGACTCCTACACCAAATGGCTGGAAGTCGCACTGGTACCGTCCACTTCCACGTCCGCAGCCATCCGGGTACTACGCAGGCTGTTTGCAACCCACGGGCTCCCTGACACTCTCGTCTCAGACAACGGGACTGCATTTACGTCAGGAGAATTCCAAACCTTCACAGCGCAGAACGCCATCCGCCACATCCGTTCGGCGCCGTTCCACCCTGCCACCAATGGCCAAGCAGAACGCATGGTGCGGACCACCAAGGACACCCTTCGCCGCATGACGCAAGGGGACTGGGAGTACCGCCTTGCCACATTCCTTCTAGCACAGCACAGCACCCCCAGCTCAACGACTGGCCGGAGCCCCGCTGAACTACTAATGGGTCGGCGCCTTGCAATCAGATTGGACCGCCTTCACCCCGATAGAGCTCAGGATGAGGTAGTGGTGGGGGAAGGCAGGAACCCCCGGACCTTCGAGGCCCAGGACCCAGTGTACGCAAAGAATTTTGGGGCAGGCCCAGCATGGGTACCCGCCACAATCACCAGGGTCACTGGCCCCGTGTCGTACGAGGTGCTAACGGATGGGGGGCAATGCTGGCGCCGCCACTGCGACCAGATACGGCGACGATTCCCGGGAGAAAACCAGGAGGAGGACAGGTCAGAGGAGTCCCAAGGGAACAGCGGGGCAGTGAGGCCCATAGAGCAGGAGGGGCCAGCAGGAGAGGCAGAATCAGTAAATACAGAGAGGACCCGTGAGGCCGAAAGGACACCGGAACCAGAACCACGACTGAGCGAGCCGGTTGCACCAGACCAAACAGCCGCATCACAGCCAGCATCCTTGGAACACGAGCCAGAACCCGGAGCCCGGACCAGGGAACACCCCAGGCCACAACGCACACGTAGGCCGCCGGCATACCTTGAGGACTATGAATGCGACCTCCCGGGCAGGACTGGAACTTAGAGGGGAGGGGTGTTATGTACTGAGTTGAATAGGATCCAAACTGTAGCAGTCTGATTGGTCCTAGAACAATAGGATCCAAAAGGCAGCAGTCTGATTGGTCCTAGAACAATAGGATTCAGAATGCAGCAGTCTGATTGGTCCTAGAACAATGCAGCAGTATGATTGGTTGGCAGGAACCACCCAATCCTGCTCCAGATAGAAGTGAATCCACAACCTGATTGGCTTACAGTAGAATTCCAGAATTAGCCAATCATGTGCAGCCCATTGTGTAAATAATGTATATAAAGCAGATACTGTGAGGGGACATTTATTCATTCCTCCTCACCACTATGAGCTGAATAAAGAGCATGAAATCACTTTGCGACTCTGAGTATATTTCACCAAGATTATGGGAAAGCAATAATGTAAGTTATGTTAATGCTCTGCTTACACATAACTCATCCATCACTGTCTTCCAGCGGGCTTTCTGTTACATAACATGACTGCGCATTTCCATTAGCATCAATCTGCCAAACAATATAGCGCGCACGTGCGCAGGGAGATTACCTTAAAGGGACATCAGCTTCTCCTTGAGGTCCTCAAGTCCCACTTCCTGATGGAAACCTGGCAGCCAGCATTCGTGGCCAAGGGGGGTCCCTCTCCTGGGGTGGGGTGAGGGGACAGGAAAGATGGAGAAACCCAAAGGGGGAGAGCAGCTCTTCGCTCCTGCTAGCTATGAAGAAGAAGAAGAAGAAGGAGAAGAAGAAGAAGAAGAAGAAGAAGAAGAAGAAGAAGAAGAAGAAGAAGAAGAAGAAGAAGAATTTATTATTCATACCCCGTCCATCTGGCTGAGTTTCCCCAGCCACTCTGGGCTGCTCCCAAACGAGTGTTAAAAATACAGCATTAAATATTAAAAACTTCCCTAAACAGGGCTGCCTTCAGATGTCTTCTCAAAGTCAGATAGTTGTTTATTTCCTTCACATCTGATGGGAGGGCGTTCCACAGGGCGGGCACCACCACCGAGAAGGCCCTCTGTCTGGTTCCCTGTAATCTCAGTTCTTGAAATGAAGGAAACGCCAGAAGGCCCTCAGAGCTGGAACTCAGTGTCCGGGCTGAACGATGGAGGTGGAGACGCTCCTTCAGATCTACTGGGCCGAGGCCATTTGGGGCTTTCAAGGTCAGCACCAACACTTTGATTTGCGCTCAGAAGAAGAAGGGCCTGCTGGATCAGGCCAAAGGGGGCTGCATCCAGTCCAGCACCCTCTTCTCCCAGTGGCCAAGCAGGAGCTTGTAGGAAACCCCCATTGCTGTGCGTCACCCTGAACTCCTTGGAAGATGGACCAGATTCAAAGTCTCGCCATTGCAGGATCCATGCCCCCCTAGAAAGGATTGTGTTTGCTTGGATGAGAGATGATGACATCTGAAGGCAGCCCTGTTTAGGGAAGCTTTCCATAATTGATGAATTCTTGTATTTTAATATTTTGCTGGAAGCCACCCAAAATGGCTGGGGAAACCCAGCCAGATGGGGGGGGGGTATAAATAATTTATTATTATTATTATTATTATTATTATTACGTTCTCTCTGTGGGATCATGACCACCGATAGCGCATGGACATTTTCACTCCATCATGAGGTTCTGACAAAATGGATAAAACAAAAAGGTAAAGGACCCCTGGACAGTTAACTCCAGTCAAAGGCGACCATGGGGTTGCAGCGCTCATCTCTGCTTTCAGGCCGAAGGAGCCGGCATTTGTCCACAAACAGCTTTCCGGGTCACGTAGCCAACAGGACTAAACCGCTTCTGGCTCAATGGGACACCGTGATGGAAACCAGAGTGCATGGAAACGCCGTTTACCTTCCTGCCACAGTGGTACCTATTTATCTACTTGTACTGGTGTGCTTTCGAACTGCTAGGTTGGCAGGAGCTGGGACAGAGCAAAGGGAGCTCACTCCGTCACAGGGATTTAAACGGCCAACCTTCCCATCAGCAAGCCCAAGAGGCTCAGTGGTTTAGACCACAGCGTCACCTGCGTCCCTTAAGAATGTTAAGATGAGCATGCTGGACCAGGCCAACGGTCCTTCTTGTCCAGCATCCTGTTCTCACAGTGGCCAACCAGGCAGAGGGCCCATGGGACCAGGATTCAAGCACAAGAGGCCTCTCCCTGCCTGTGGCTTCCAGCAAGTGGTATTCAGAAGCAAGGTTGCTTCTGAATACTAATACTAATACTAATACTAATACTAATACTAATACTAATACTAATAAAATAAAATAATTTATATCCCGCCCTCCCCAGCCGAAGCTGGGCTCAGAGCGGCTAACAATAAAAGTAACACAGTTTACATAAAATCACAATCAATTAATTGAAATACATTCTAAAATCAATTCAGAATCAAATTAATGGCAACTATTGGGCTAGAGTTCTATGAGGATTACAGAAGGAGGGAGGGGGTCAGACTGTGCCTTGGCCAAAGGCCTGGTGGAACAGCTCTGTCTTGCAGGCCCTGCGGAAAGATGTCAAGTCCCGCAGGGCCCTGGTCTCTTGTGACAGAGTGTTCCAGCAAGTCGGGGTCAGTACTGAGAAGGCCCTGACCCTAGCTGAGACCAATCTAACCACCTTGTGGCCTGGGACCTCCAAAGTGTTATTATTTGCAGACTGTACGGTCCTCCACGGGGAATACCAGGAGAGGCGGTCCCGTAGGTACGAGGGTCCTAGGCTGTATAGGGCTTTAAAGGTCAAAACCAGCACCTTAAACCTGATCCTGTACTCCACCGGGAGCCAGTGCAGCTGGTATAGTACTGGGTGAATGTGATCCCGCGATGAGGACCCCATAAGGAGCCTTGCTGCAGCATTCTGCACCCGCTCGAGTTTCTGCGTCAGTCTCATGGGCAGCCCCACATAGAGTGAGTTACAATAATCAAGTCTGGAGGCGACCGTCACATGGATCACAGTGGCTAGGTCAGGGCGAGAGAGGTAAGGAGCCAACTGCTTAGCTTGGCGGAGATGAAAAATGTGGAGGCAGAACACATCCATCCTGGCTCATAGCCACTGAAATACTTCTCCGTGAATTTGCCCCATCCTCTTTGAAAGCCACCCGAATTGGAGGCCATCCCTGCTTCCTGTGGCAGTGAGTTCCATGGTTTAACTACGCACCACACAAAGATGTACCTTCTTTTATCCATCCTGAATCTTCTAGCATTCTGCTTCCTTAGTTTTCCCTCTCTGTAGCTGGGCTGGGCTGGGCCTCTCCTCCCAAGCACCCCAGGCACAAAAGTGTCCTATTTTTGGCCAGGTAAAGGAATTAAGATCGCTGGAAGAAATATCAACAACCTCAGATATGCAGATGACACAACCTTGATGGCAGAAAGTGAGGAGGAATTAAAGAACCTTTTAATGAGGGTGAAAGAGGAGAGCGCAAAATATGGTCTGAAGCTCAACATCAAAAAAACGAAGATCATGGCCTCTCGTCCCATCACCTCCTGGCAAATAGAAGGGGAAGAAATGGAGGCAGTGAGAGATTTTACTTTCTTGGGCTCCATGATCACTGCAGACGGTGACAGCAGTCACAAAATTAAAAGACGCCTGCTCCTTGGGAGAAAGGCAACGGCAAACCTAGAGAGCATCTTAAAAAGCAGAGACATCACCTTACCAACAAAGGTCCGTATAGTTAAAGCTATGGTCTTCCCAGTAGTGATGTATGGAAGTGAGAGCTGGACCATAAAGAAGGCTGATCGCCAAAGAATTGATGCTTTTGAGTTATGGTGCTGGAGGAGACTCTTGAGAGTCCCATGGACTGCAAGAAGATCAAACCTCTCCATTCTGAAGGAAATCAGCCCTGAGTGCTCATTGGAAGGACAGATCGTGAAGCTGAGGCTCCAATACTTTGGCCACCTCATGAGAAGAGAAGACTCCCTGGAAAAGACCCTGATGTTGGGAAAGATGGAGGGCACAAGGAGAAGGGGAAGACAGAGGACAAGATGGGTGGACAGTGTTCTCGAAGCTACCAGCTTGAGTTTGACCAAACTGCGGGAGGCAGTGGAAGACAGGAGTGCCTGGCGTGCTCTGGTCCAGGGGGTCACGAAGAGTCGGACACGACTAAACGACTAAACAACAACAACAACAAAGGTAAACAAGGAAATGGTGTGCAGAGTCCTTGGAAAAAGCAAATACGGAAAGGGTTGTGTGCCAGGAGGGGAGAGTGGCAGTGTGTGTGGGTGTGTTTGCAGAATGAGTTGATAAATCAACGTGAGCTGACAGTTTGGGGAAAAGAGCTATTAATAGCACAGTTGTCCTCTGGCATTACATGATCACCCTGTCCGTTCTCTTGGGATCTGCCAGCAGCAGCAGCTAGCTGACAGCATGGGGAATAATGCTCCATGCTCTGCTAACTTCCAGATTGGATTATTGCAATGCGCTCTCTGTGGGGCTGCCCTTGAAGATGGCTCGGAAATGTCAGCTGGTCCAAATTACAGTGGCCAGATTGCTGGCTGAGGTTGCTTTCAGACAATACTCAGCTCTACCTCTCTTTCAAATCGGAACCAGTGAAGGCAGTGAAGGTCCTGTGTGAGTCTCTGGAGGCGGTCGGAGGATGGATGGAGGCTAACAGATTGAGGTTGAATCCTGACAAGACAGAAATACTGTTTTGGGGGGACAGGAGGTGGGCGGGTGTAGGGGACTCCCTGGTCCTGAATGGGGTAACTGTGCCCCTGAAGGACCAGGTGTGCAGCCTGGGAGTCATTTTGGACTCACAGCATGGAGGCGCAGGTCAGTTCTGTGTCCAGGCCGGCTGTTTACCAGCTCCATCTGGTACGCAGGATGAGACCCTCCCTGTCCGCGCACTGTCTCTCCAGAGTGGTGCATGCTCTAGTTATCTCCCGCATGGACTACTGCCACGCGCTCTATGTGGGGCTACCTTTGAAAGTGACTCGGAAACAGCAACTGTCAGCTCTGACAGCAACTAATCCAGAATGCAGCAGCTAGACTGGTGACTGGGAGCGGCCGCTGAGACCACATAACATCGTTCCTGAAAGACCTACATTGGCTCCCAGTACATTTCCAAGCACAATTCAAAATGTTGGTGCTGACCTTTAGAGCCCGAAACGGCCTCAAAGGCCCAGTATACCTGAAGGAGCGTCTCCACCCCCATCGTTCAGCCTGGACATTACGGTTCAGTGCCAAGGGCCTTCTGGCGGTTCCCTCCCTGAGAGAAGTGAGGTTACAGGGAACCCGGCAGAGGGCCTTCTCGGTGGTGGCACCCGCCCTGTGGAACACCCTCTTGTCAGATGTCAAGGAAATAAACAACTATCTGACTTTTAGAAGACATCTGAAGGCAGCCCTGTTTAGGGAAGTTTTAAATGTTTGATGTTGTATGGTGTTTTTAATATTCTGTTGGGAGCCTCCCAGAGTGGCTGGGGAAACATACTCACATGGGTGGGGTAATTATCATCATCATCATCATCATCATCATCATCATCATCATCTCCCACAACCTCCGTTTTAAAACAGCTTGCCTTGGTTGCCTCTTCATTTCTGGGCCCAATTCAAGCTGTTCACATTAGTGCTCAAAGCCCCAAATGAGTTCTGCTGTATAAGACCTATTTCCCACCTAGTACTGACTCCTGTTCTCACAGTGGCCAGCCAGATACCCCAATGGCAGACCAGCAAGCAGTTTAACCATGTGCTGTGTGGAGAGGCGTATTTGTGTGGATGCATCTCCTTGCTTAACTAGGGTAGCTCAGTCAGTAGAGTGCGAGCCTCTTAATCTCCGGGTCGTGGGTTCGAGTCTCACGGTGGGCAAAAGATTCCTGCATTGCAGGGGGTTGGACTAGATGGCCCTCGCAGTCCCTTCCATCTCTACAATTCTGTGATTCAACAAAGCACTGATTATGACGTGATAAAGAAAGGTTGTGTTTGAAGGCTCGACTTGGGTTTATCCACATCTCTGTTTCCCTCGCCACTTTCCCCCAGGTAAGTGCAATCTTTAGCACTGAACAGGAAACAAAGGGCAGTTGGGTTTGGACTGCTGTTTGTTCCAATTTAGCACTAAAGAACAGGTTTTTTGGGGGAAAGTGGCAAGGCAAAGGCAGAACCTCTTGGAGCCATGCTTACTAGTTACAGGACAAGCAGAAGTGTGGACAAACCCCATGTCTTGTTTTCTTCTTGAACCCCATGCCAGGAAATGTAGCAGCGGTGTTTAACTTGTGGTTAGGGAATGCAAAGCTACAAGGGTAACTCTCCCCCCCCCCGCCCCCCGTTTGTGCTTTCTGGCTAGGATAAGGATTCAGAGCTGTCCTCCTCAGCTATCTCATTTTATGTTCACCCCTTACTCCTGAGCAAACTTAATTAAGAGTCGCTCAAATTATTTCCATGAAAGAATTTCATTTGTCAATGCCATGGCGCGCCTTAACACTTGCAAGCTGTGAAGTTTGCAGCGGGTGCAGGAATCTGCTTAGTTTTAAGTAAAACCATTCATTCCCATTCTTGTGCCCCAATGACAGGATGTTACCCCTTAGGGGGAATAATCCCACTGTATGAAATGTCACAAAAAAGGAATTTGCATTGGCCACAGCGGGTCTCTAAATGAATACAATGTGGATGGGAAATAAGCGTTCATATCTATGGCTTCCTCTCTCTCTCTCTCTCTCTCTCTCTCTCTCTCTCTCTCTCTGTTTCTTCTTGAGGACTGGCCTCATGATAAGTTACTGTGCAAGAAGCAGAGGCTATTACTTTCATTTTAACCCACACATAGAATCACTGACTGGGTCCCTCATGCCATTTACAGTGGTACCTCGGGTTACATATGCTTCAGGTTACAGACGCTTCAGGTTACAGACTCTGCTAACCCAGAAATAGTACCTCGGTTAAGAACTTTGCTTCAGGATGAGAACAGAAATCGTGCTCCGGCAGCACAGCATCAGCAGGAGGCCCCTTTAGCTAAAGTGGTGCTTCAGGTTAAGAACAGTTTCAGGTTAAGAATGGACCTCCGGAACGAATTAAGTTCTTAACCCAAGGTACCACTGTATTTTAAAATATTTATAAGCTGTCTTGCTGAGCAAAACTCAAAGCAGCTTACACGACGGCCATTTAAAATTACAGCTTCAATGATAATTAAAAGATCTGAAAAACAATTTCTACAAGGCACCCACAGCATTAATAAACCAGTTTAAAAAAACCCCACAAACCCGCATGCAGCTCAAAATTTAAAGGGCAATTTCAGTGGAGTCACTGGCTACAAGAAGCACCATAACAAAAGTTGGATTCTACTTCCTATCATTTTAAACCAACCACTGTTTGTCAGATCTCCTGAAGCTGTAACCATTGGCCATGCTGGCTGGGGCACCCAGAGATCACCGTATAGGCTACTTGTGATCTAGGCAGGGTAAGGAATTGAAGTTCTTCTATGGGCTTCTACGGCTGGAGAGAGGCAATGGGAGGTTTCAAATGTCATGCTCAACCCACAGTTTATTGTGAATGCAAAAGCTTTGGGTTCTGCCCTCCCCAAACCCCTCTTTGCCAGCACACCAGTGAGGAGGTTGGAAGCATCTATTTTAAATGCATCTGCTTGTACCAGTGAAGTGTGGTTTATCGTTTCCTTCACACATGCTGAGATAAAATGGTGGTTTTTAGCCTGGCATAGTCAGATAAATCATAGTTAGAACTAACCACAGTGACCGGATCAGGTGAACCAACAAACTGTGGTTGGTTTAAACCAGTGCTTTTTTCTGGGTGGATGCCGGGGTACGCATACCCATAAATATTTTGTGAATCTTGGTGCTTTAGTCCATTTACTGTATTTATTTCCCCCAATTTGAACTATAAAATGGTGATTTTCTTGAGTCAAAATGAGAGTACCCCTAAACATTTTTAAGGGGGGAAAAGCACTGGTTTAAACTGGAAGCTGATGTGGTGAAGAAGAGGGAGGGGATAGCAGGCTCACGCAAACATCCGAACCAAGTCACTACTTCCAACCCCCAAGCAAGACTAGAAAGTAGGATTCCAGTTTGGCCTATTAACATTGACCCCTTGATCTGGTCTCCCCACATTGGGCAGCTACAAGCTGTCATTCAAATTTCCCCAAACACCCCAGAATGGTACTATGCTGGGCGCACTGGAGCATTGTGGGAAAATCTTAAATGATGTCTCAGTGCTGTTGGCCATTGCAATCAGGTAGGTCCATAGCCAGGAAGCAGGACTTATCTCTTCACACCTGGAGCAATCTCTGCTGGGGCAGTTAACCAGAAAATGTGGACCTCCGTGATGTTGCTAGACTACAACTCCTGGCAGCGTCATTGCTGCCCATTGGGCGTTCTGTCCTACTGATGCTGCTGGGAGTTGGAGTCTAACAGCATCGCTCACTCAGCGCGCTCGTTTGGTGTTCCCCAGACTCTCGCTTGGCGCCCTCCAGAGCTTGGTGCGCAGGCACCCTGCGCCACTAGCTTCACTGGGTAAGATGGGCCAAGAGAAAGTGGACAGAAGGGGGGAAATCCCCCTCTCTCCTAACAGTAGAGCTCACGGGCATACAATGGAGCTGAATGTAGGAAGATTCAGGACAGAGAAGAGAAAGCCTTTCGGAAGCAAGAAGAAATTCCAACGAAAGATGGCAGATAAAATTAATGGACTACGCGGAATTAGATAAAATGACAGGAAGGATTTGAAACCTGCGGGACCAGAGATTCACAGAAGATTGGAGGAAATATACGAATTATTTGAAGAGCAACTGTAATCAGCAAATTACGCTAGTAGGACTACAAGAAGTTTTGTAAGGAGAAATATACGAAGTGTTACAAAGTAGAAAAAGATAGAGATATTGGTTATGAGATTTAAATGTAATAGTGAAAGTAAGAAATGTATATTGAGGGAATAGGTCGGAAAATTTTCAGATGTGATTGATGGAAGTAAAAAAAACTGTATAAGATGTAAAAGTATGTTTAATTACTGTTTAAAATGATATGTTAAAAACTAATAATTTTTTTTTTTTTAAAAAAGAGAATAGAAAGTCTTTCTTCATGCAGTGCATAGTTAATCTATGGAATTCCTTCCTGAAGGAGGCAGAGATGGGCACCAAATTGGATGGTTTTAGAAGAGGATTAGACAAATTCACAGAGGAGGAGAGGGGTTATCGATGGCTACTAGTCAGGATGGCTATGTTCTGACAGCGATGCTTCTTAAACCACAGGAGAGGAGAGTGCCCTTGCGCTCGGGTCATGCTTGCTGGTTTCCACCAGGTGTCGGGTTGGCCGCCGCTTTCTCGTAACCTGATTTGCAGAAATCAAAATAAGAGCTTGTCCTTGGAGCACCCAGACTGAGGTAAGTCGGGTGCCCCTGCCGTTACACCCATGGCTTTCCTTTGTGTGTGTGGTCCCATCAGCCACGACGCACTTGTAGCCAAATCATAATAGCGGGAGATGCACATGTACAAAAACCCATGCGCAGAGAGAGAGAAGAGGGATCTCACAATGCAGCTCTATAATTAAATCTCTCCCGTTTCCCCTCCTGGAGAGCCCTTTCCTTTTTGACACACACAGTAGAAAAACAGTTGTTATGACATCAAATTCCAGGTTGCTCTAAGGAGGACTTTAGAGCAGCTGTCTGTTGCTGCCTCTCCGTGTTGTCAAGGAAATCACGGCGGAAGGCGGGTGCTGAGGTCTCAAGAGCTTTGCTTGATGAGAAATGATGGGGAGGTGAATTGGGGCTGGGGTGGGGGAACGGGGCTTTTGGCCACCAAAGGAGGGGGGTGGGGGAGCCAAGCAAACAAACCAATCCCGATTCTTTTTCTTCTTCTGTTTCTGCGGTTGCCGGAATTTGTCTCTGGTAAAATCCAAAGTTTGCCTTGCTTGTCCAAATATTTGGGCCTGTCTCATTTTCCAGCATTTATGTGCTGGGTTTCTTCTGCCGTGGAACATGAGGTATCAGGCCAAGGATTGGGGCCCAACCAGTCTGCCATCCTGGCCAAAGACCTGTTCGGTATCCACCAAGGTGGGGAACCCTCATATACACACATATCAAATCAAATCAAATCTTTATTACGGTCATAGACCAGCATTAAGGGGGGTCTTGAAAAACTAAAAAGAATGAAAAGTCTATAAAAATCTAAAGGTAGCTTGTTGTTGTTGAGTCATTTAGTCGTGTCTGACTCTTCATGAACCCATGGACCAGAGCATGCCAGGCACTCCTGTCTTCCACTGCCTCCCGCAGTTTGGTCAAACTCATGCTGGTAGCTTCGAGAACACTGTCCAACCATCTCATCCTCTGTTGTCCCCTTCTCCTTGTGCCTTCCATCTTTCCCAACATCAGGGTCTTTTCCAGGGAGTCTTCTCTTCTCATGAGGTGGCCAAAGTATTGGCGTCTCAGCTTCAGGATATGTCCTTCCAGTGAGCACTCAGGGCTGATTTCCTTCAGAATGGAGAGGTTTGATCTTCTTGCAGTCCATGGGACTCTCAAAAGTCTCCTCCATCACCGTAATTCAAAAGCATCAATTCTTCGGCAATCAGCCTTCTTTATGGTCTTCTTTATGGCAACCAAGATGGTCATGGGTCTGGAAACTAAGCCTTGAGGAACGGTTGAAGAAGCTGGGTATGTTTAGCCTGGAAAAGAGGAGACTGAGAGGAGATATGATAGCCATCTTCAAATATCTAAAAGACTGTCAGGAGTGCATGCAGGAGCTGGGCCCTGTGACTAGTAGGGCTTTGCAGGACTGGGGTCTTCCTAAGTTTGTTCTGGGGAGGCAAGGCACGGCTGCACAGGTGAGGCCGCTTGGTAACTCACAGCACCTGGTGGCAAGAGCCGGGAAGGGATATAAGGTCAGCTTTTCCCTTCGGCTCTTTGCCACAGCAACTTGTTTCCTGTCTTGCTGTGTTTGGCTTCTTGCTTCCTGATCCTTGGACCTTGGTTTCTTGACTCCTTGCTTCTCGACCCTCGGACCCTTGACTTCATGACTCCCTGCTTCCTGACCCTTGGACCCCTGGCTTCTGGACTCTCGTTCCTGCTCCCACCCCGCCATCTTGCCCCCGGTCCCGACATCCTCAGCCGGGACTTTGATCGCCTGTAGACCGGACCGTGACAAAGACTCTCACATGGAAGATGGAGCAAGCTTGTTTTCTCTTGCTCTGGAGGGTAGGACTCAAACCAATGGCTTCAAGTGATAAGAAAGGAGATTCCGACTCAACTTCAGGAAGAACTTTCTGACAGTAAGAGCTGTTTGAAAATGGAACGGTCTCTCTCAGGAGGTGGTGGACTCTCCTTCCTTAGAGGTTTTTAAGCAGAGGTTGGAGGACGATGTGTTGTGGGTGCTCTAGTTGAGATTCCTGAATTGCAGGGGGTTGTGGTGACCTTGGTGATCCCTTCCAACTCTACAATTCTATGAGAGAGAGATAAAACTTTATTCGCATTAGCCAATGGTCATAGCAACAGTAAAACATTACAGTATATGCAGAAAAGGAAATTTGATATAAAAGCACAATTTAAAGTCTTGAATCAGCAGTGACCCTTATTCTGATTGCCCCGGCTATGAACTTAGCAACCTTTGCTGTTATCTGCTCATTTTGATCTGATAGAAGAAAGGACCTTGTGGCAGTGGTTGAGCGCCCTGGGATGGTTAGTACGAGTGGGGTGATGATCTCGTTCCTCAGGTCTTTGTAGAGAGTACAGGACAGGAGGACGTGTGCCGCTGTTTCAGTGCTACCATCTCCACAGGGGCAAAGACGTTTCTCAGGTGGGATCTTTTGGAATCGACCCTCGAGTACTGCAGATGGCAAAACATCCAGTCTTGCAAGTGTAGAAACACGTCTGTATTTTGGGGGGAAATGAGTCACAGCTTGGTATCCAGCACAGATCTAGCAGTTCACCATATCTCTAGCTTCCCCCCTGCTTCCAGCTTCCTCTCACGCTCCTCTCCAGCTATTGGTCTCTACCTGGCAGCTAGGTGAGACCATTCATCCTACGGCACAGATAAATTCTTCGGTTATTTGAATCATAGTGCTTAAATAGTCATCCACAGCCATTGCCTGGGCAAAAGGACTGGTTGGGCAAGCTTGCTCTCATACCTTCTGTCTAGACTGGCACCCCAAACCCACAACAGTATATACCTTTATAATTGCATATGCATGGTTCTCCCTGCTGACAACAACCCTGTGAGGAAGGTTCATCAGAGGCGCAGTGACTAGGTCTGTTCACATTTTTGTTTGAATAACAATTTGGGGTGTTTGCATTGCCCTTAAGCCATGTTGGGAATCCTAATTAGGTTAAATGTAGGGTATAAATCTTTCAGTTAACCAAATGTGAGAACTTTGAATCACTAGGTTTATATTTTTTATCTTGTAGCATGGTAAAAATGTTTCCCAGCTTTGCCTGCCTGCCTTCCTTCCTTCCTTCCTTCCTTCCTTCCTTCCTTCCTTCCTTCCTTATCAAGGTTTATCTTTTTATTACTGCTATGAAACTGGGACCAGAGCAGCTCATCATCTTCTAAACAGGCATTTTTGTTTAAACAAGTGTCCTTCTCAGACAAACAGGTGCTCATTGACTTTGCAAAGAAAGCCATCTCCTTCCCAGCCCCCTCCAATGTTATGTTTGATTTCATGTTATTTCGAGGTGCCTTCAGGAATCTAACCTTGGGCAGAAATGGCCTGTATTTTCCAGAGCATTCAAGAAGGCCTCTTTCTCAGATACAGCAAATCTGCCGATAATGCAGATCTGGATTTCCCAGTTCAGAGAGAGGGGGGAGAGAAAGAGATTTCTGCTTGTTTAAAAGGGCAGTGAATGGAGGAGGCGAATTTTAAGAAGGACGCAGCAAAGGCACAGCGCGAGGAGGAGGAGGAGGCAGGTAACTTTTCAACTTTCTTTCTCTCTGTCTCCTGCCGCGTTAATGCTCTGTGATCTTCCAAACACAGCACTTGCGTATCACCTTGAAATGTCCCTGGCAACGGATCCTTCAAATGGCAAAGGCAGTTGCAAATATTTTCCATGTGGGAGACGGAGACGGGGGCGGGGGGGCGGGGGCGAGACACACTTTTACATGCATATTAAGATACACTCAGCTGCCTTGGGATGAAATGTCTTGGAACCTAGATAACGCCGGCATTCACACACACACACACACACACACACACACAATCTTTCCCTCCATCCCAGAATTATCTTCTTGACTTTCACATGGGACGCATCTCAGGAGATGGACCGGTCTCTGCCACCATCAGTGGTGCAGAAAAGCTCATCTGCGTTCCGAGGAAGAACCCCAACTTCAGACCCTCTCAGTTGTCCCTTTTTCCCAGGGACAGTCCTGGATTTACAGAAGCTGACCAGGTTTCTGATTTGATCCTGGAATAATAGAACTGTAGAGTTGGAAAGGGTCCCCCAAGGGCCATCTAGTCCAACCCCTGAAATGCAAGAATCTCAGCTAAAGCATCCATGACAGGTGACCATCCAACCCCTGCTTGAAGACCTCCAAGGAAGGAGAGGCCACAAGCTTCCGAGTGCATCTGTTCCACTGTCCAACACTTCTTGCCATCATAAAGTTCTTCCTGATGATGTTCAGTCAGAATCTCCTTCCTTGTAACTTGAAGCCATTGGTTCGAGTTCTACCCTCCAGAGTGGGAGAAAACAAGCTTGCTCCATCTTGACCCGCTTTTCCTTAGGACGTCCCTATTTTCACTGGAGAAATATTGGAAGGTATGGTAGGATGTTCCTATTTTCACTGGAGAAACAAGCAGAAACAAGATGGGGGTACTGGCACGCTCAGAAGAACCGCAATTTCACTCCCACCCCCCAGGGATGCAGATGTGGTGGGCCCAGGGGTAACCCATGAAACGTGGTCCAGGACCGGTCCAGAATCCGGAGGTTCCGCTAGGAGTCAGTCCGACAAGGCCAAGGCAGGACATGAGGCAGGAAACCAGGCAAGGACAGGTACAGTATCACAGGCAGGTTCTGGCAAACAGCAACGTTGCTCCAGCAACCTGGGACGGGGTCCGACAGCCTTTTATCTTTGTCAGGGTAGCGGCTGGTCCTGATCCCCCGGCGACCCACCTTCCTGTCTCGGCCGAAGGCAAGCACTCCTCCTGCGAGTACTCAGGTCTCTCCTTCTCTCAGACCTTAGTCTCTGCAGCTCGGGAGACGTTGTTGGGTTACTAGACCCAGAGGCCGCCTCAGCCTCCCCTGACCCAACTGGTAGTGGAGCAGCTGTAAGTGATGGCCCAGCTGGAGACAACGAGGTCATCCCCACATCTGGAGCCAGGGCAGGCTCAGCCCCTGACTCGGCCCAGCTGGTGCTTGTTGCAGGGGAACCTGTGCAGACTGGGACTCTTCAGGATCAGACCCCAGACCTGGTTCACATGCTGCCTGAGGCAAAGGATCTGGTGCGGACTGAGACTCCTCTGGTTCCGAGTCCAAGTCATGTCCCAGGCCATCACAGTATGGTAGGATGTTCCTATTTTCGTTGGAGAAACAAGCAGAAACAAGATGGGGGTATCGGCATGCTCAGCAGAACCGCAATTTCACTCCCACCCCCCAGGGATGCAGAAGTCCAACACATCCTGAAAAGAAAATTCCAAGTCCTCTGTCCAATGAGGACTGAGCATGCCCCATAGGCTCAGCATGTTTGGTGCCACCTGGGAAAGAAAACTGAAAGTGCTTGGGGGGGGGGTGATCTTGGCAATGCAGCTGGCAGAAATGGGATCTCCTTCCTGTGTTTATTATAATAAATTTTTATTTATACCCCGCCCTTCCTGGTTCAGAAAACCGGGCTCAGGGCAGCTAATAACAAATTTAAAACAATTGATTCAACAACAAACAACATAAAATACAGTATAAAACGTGAATAATAAATTCAGAATTCAAAAATCAGTTTAGGGGCGGAATCCATCCAATAAACATTAGATGATCACCAGGACTAGCTGGCTAAATTAGTCCTATTTGGGCCAGTGAGGAGACCAGGGGAGAATTAGCTGTGGGATCCCAGAGTGGGTAATCTTCATAAAAAGGGGAGGGGGAGGGAAGGAAGGGGAATAAAAGATCAGGCTAAGTTCAAATTGAAAGCCAGGCGGAATAGCTCTGTCTTACAGGCCCTGCGGAAGGAGGTTAAATCCTTCTGCATGTCCTCTTTGCACTGCTCTGTGGTCCTGCCTCCCAAATTCAGACTCTTGTTTTTCCTGTGGGGAGCAGCCCCCAGGCCAAAGGTTTCATTTCATTTCTTGAAAGCAGCTTGTGACATTGCATGGGGGAACGGTCAGTGGCTCATATCCAAGCTCTTTCCTAGGTGAACGAAAGCTCCTTGCGGGGTGCTGGTTTGTTTTGGTTTTGTTTATTGTTTTTAATCAGATTTTGCAGATTCGCAATGGCCGTGAAAGTCCCCTTTTTAAGTGCACAGCAGATTGATAAGATATGCAAAAGGCATCCGGCTTTCAGATTTGTATGCATATCTCTCGCTGTTTTTCGTGCTTCGGCTTCCATATAATCAGAAATACATTTGATACGAGCGAGCAGAGGACATCAGGCTGCCCTTGATCCAAAATCCCACCATCAAAGCATTCTCTGCCTCCCCCCCCCCTTCTCCCCTCCCAAAGCAGGCACTGCAGCAAAAACCCACCTAGCAAGGCTTTGAGACAATGTTGTGCCACGAACTTCAGCCTTGGGGGTCCCTGGGGGAAATTTTAAGCATAACACAAGTCTCTTCTCATTCCTGCAGTTTCCTGCTGTCCCTTTATCGATCCATTTTGGCCAAAAAGGTCAGACAGAAAGGATAACTAATTGTGATGCATTATGGGGCTGCCATGGTCTTTAAACAGTTTTCTCTGTGCCTAGTTCTTTATTTAATGTTGTCTTTAGAAAAAGTGTTCTTCCTTTATTTTTTATTTTATTTTTTTTAAAGACCACACACCAGTAGCTGTATACCAGTGCCAACTTTTCAGACTAATTGGAATATAAGCAGAGTCTTCTGTATAAGGCCAGTGGCCTGATTCCCCTGCTTGTCCACTCTAGGAAAACAAGGAATGTTGTACTTGACTGCTACTTATGTCCAGCATCGTGTTCTCACAAGGGACAACCAGATGCATGAACATGTTGCTCCGATTTCCTTTGAGCACCTCAGCGAGGCGGTGCGGGGCGGGGGGAGGTTCTTGTTGTCTGGACATCCCAGGACACTGCCTGGGCTTGTGCCCCAGGGAGGTCACTTCAGTTCTGTTAACACAGTGGTTTGACATCGCCCCCAGAAGTGTACTCCATTGTCTGTCAAGATGCCAACAACTGTGGGATGTGATACATAAGTAGCAGACAAGTACAACATTCCTTGTTTTCCTAGAGTGGACATGCAGGGGAATGCTTGGCCCATCCAGTCGAAAACTTCCTGTTTCCTCCTGGCCTGGAGCATCCTTCCTCTTGCATGTGGCTAGAGGTGGGCGTGGCCTTACCTGTGCAGGTAACAAAAGCACAAGACACGCAGCACACCCTCTCTCTTTCACTCCTCTGTCGTTGGAGCAGCTTTTAGCTAGAGACGCTCTGTTGGCTTCAGCCAACAGAGGACACTGGGGTTATCCCCACATGGGATAGATCCACATGTATATACTTTGTAACTAAATCTGCCTTCAGGGATCCAACTGTGAACTGATGATGTGAGTAAACTTCTTTTATATACTTTGCACAAGATTGTGGCGTGTTCATTCTTTTAAGAGGGATATAAGGAGACTTACCAGGACCCTAATATTGAGAGCCTTAAACAAGCCTGCAACCAGCTATCTGCTGTGTGTTTAAAAGGGGAATGTAAATCTCTGCCCAGTGAAGGAACTTGCTAGCGCAAGTTAGGAAGGATATTAATGAACAATATATCCTCTCCTGCCTCCCTGAACAACCAGGTGCACATTATAGGAAACCAGCAAGCCAGATTTTTGCACAAGAGTCCTCTCCCTTCCTGTGGTTTTCAGTAACTAGTATTCGAAAGCGAGGCTGCCTCCAACTGTGGGGGCAGCGCATGGCCATTGTGGCAAGTGACCATCGATAGACCTCTCCTCATCCATGAATTTGTCTAATCCTGTGTTAAAACCATCCAAGTTCCTGGCCCTCTCTGCCTCCTGTGGGAGGGAGTTCCACAGGTTAACTCTGCATTGCATGAATGACTTTCCTGAATCTTCCAGCATTTGCTTCATTGGATGTCCACGAGTTCTGGTGTGGTGAGAAAAAACCTCTCTGTCCACTTTCTCCATGCCAGGCATAATTTTACAAACTTTTAGGAAGTCACCTCTAACTTACCTTTTCTCTAAAAAGTCCCCAACGCAGAAACCTTTATTTGCTCCACCCCTTGACCATTTGGGATGCCCTCTTCTGCACTTTATAAATATACAAAAACTGTCCCTCCTACTTGCAAAATGCTACAAGTACCATGAAAATGGAATGTTTCCTCAGTTCCCCATCTAAGCAGAGCATCAAAAATGTGTCCCAAAGACCCTGAAGGCAGAGGCGTGGGGGGGGGGGCGCCCCAGGTGCCATCATGGAGGGGGGTGACAAATTATCAAGGAACAATTACTGCGCTACTAGGGTGGTTCATAAAAAAACTTTTTGTTTTGAAAATGCCTGCTCCAAAGGTCTTATCTTTCTACACTAGGGATTATTTGGCTATATCTGAAATTTCATGCATATCAGTTAATATCTTGACCCTCCTCCACGAAAAAAACTGCTTACTTGGCTTTTCATATGTCGCGAAGGCTGAAATTTCAATTCAGTGCAGCCAAAACACAATCCATCCTGTAGATTTAAGTATCTGTCCACAGTCACCTACTTGTTATCAGGGGCCCAGAATCCACATTCCTTTGTAAGAAAATATGAAATAACATAAAACCATTTCCGCAGGCACAAAAATAAAAATCAATGTGTGTGTGTGTGGGGGGGGGGACAAGAAATTTCCCACATCGGGTACCACCTGACCTACCTACGCCTCTGCCTGAAGGACTGTCTTTCTTTATATATTGTGCTTTTTGCTTGGGTCAGGCCCGGCCCTGGCATTAGGCAAGAAAGACCAACTGGCACACGCAGCTCTCCCCTCGAACAGAAGGTTGCAAGCCTCTGTGCTCAGGAGGAGGGACAGCCAGAGTGCTGCTGCTGCTGCTGCCGCCCTGCCAGCCTCACACTGCCCAATGATAGGGCCGGCCCCAAGTCCTGCATCCCGGCTTCTGACCCACACATAGTCTAAGCACACCAATTGCATGGCTGAAAGCAGGCCATTTGCACCCTCCACGGTCAAAACACAGGCTGCGAAGAGTGCCTTGCAAGAGAGGCCAGGAGCCCAGCCCAAAGCAACCATCCCTGCTTCTATGATAGACCCCTGGAGCTCTGCTGCCCCATCACACTCTTGAACAGAAGTGCACATGTCTGGGTGAGAAAGTGCATCCCAGCACAGCAAAACATTAGGCTCTCAGGTTGTAACTTTTGCTCATCTGCATGTGCAGGACAAACATTAGCTTTCGTATGCTTTGCAACTTAGGACATTATTCATTCTTCCCTCCCTCTCTCTCTCAAGCTAGTTTATTCTGTTCAATTAAATAAAAACCAAGGCCTTTGGGCCTCTCTGCAGAATGGACATGTCTTCAGAATCACACCTGCGATTACATTTCCTGGACAGCTTTTTTCGCTTCCATCTCCAAAGCGGCGCCAGAGCTTATAACTTCCTTTCTGTTCTCAAATGATTTGTCAGGCACCAGAGGAGGTGGAAGACTTTGCGAGAGGCACGCACAACCTCGAGTTTGTGGGTGTCTGTGTGCATATATGTGTGCCCACACCCAGGGCCGGATTTAGGTTTGATGAGGCCCTAAGCTCCTGAAGGTAATGGGGCCCTTTCTATGTCCAGCTGTCCTTTGTCAACAACAAATTGCCACTGTTTTTTGTGTTGAATATATGCTATATGGGGATTTATGGACCCAATAGGTATCTCAAGCCATTTGCACATCTTGCCGTGCAACCAGTCCATGCAGAATGTAGGCACCCTATATATAGAAATGAGCAAAGCAGTGATATTTGAGGGAGCAGGCTAGCAGGCGGCACCCATGACTTACATCATAGCAGCCGACACAACGCAAAACACTGCTGCTGTATGTAGGCTTTATTATATTTGTTTTTTATCTTATGTTTTGGAAATGTACATCCAGTTGGTTTTTTCCTTTAATTTTTTTGGGGCCCCCAAGAGAGTGGGGCCTGAAGCTATAGCTTGTTTAGCTGATACGTAAATCTGGCACTGGCCACACCCGTAACTTTTAAAACAGACAACGCTATTATTTTAAAAATGACAATCTTTGCATGCGAATATTGCAGCCAGATGTTTCTTATTTTAAAGGATCGATGCATTTGCTCACATTCACCCCTTTCCCCCTTTATTAGGGCAACTTTTCCTTACCTATCAGACTGAAAGTTTCTCAGGGCAGATCTCCCTCTCTCCCTCCCGCGCCCTCTCTGAGTATTTATCACATTCGTATCCTGCTTTTCATCCAAAGAGCTCAGAGCTGTCCTTACACCACTCCTGTGAGGTATGCACACTGAGGGCTAGCTGCTTGCTCAAACCCACCCAGAGGCTCTTTCAGCTCGATGGAACCTTAATGCAGATATCTGTACTTAAAATTTTGTCTTTTTAAAACAGATAAAACATAAATATTGTATGGAGGACATGCCGCCCACTTGCAGCCTTTTACAAATGGCTGTATCTCAGTGCATCTTGTATATTCAGACCATTGTTGGTTTTAGAAATTTGTCCTTTTCCAGCTAAAAGCCCGAGCAAACTTCAGCTGGTATGAATTTTCCAGGGCGCTCTGATCTCGATTTCTCTAATCAACTGGTGCCTTGGGGAGGGAATAGGTTAAACACTCCCCCCCATACATACATTCTCTCTCTCTCTCTCTCTCTCTCTCTCTCTCTCTCTCTCTCTCTCTCTCTAATAGTACCCTTTTCTTTTGAAACTGGCTTTCCTTTCAAAGGATCCATCAGCAAGGGGGGCAAATCAATGCTCTCCCCGCCAGCACAAACATGGCTTTAAACAATGCAGATTTCCAAGTTAGAAATCTGTGCCTTCCCCTTAACAGTATATCTCTCACCATGCCTTGAAAAATGGCACATTAACGATGCAACAACAAGAAAATGTGCACATCCAGCACTCTCTCGAATTCTGGAAGTGTGACTGCAGATTCTCTCATCCTCTTGCTTTTCCCAGCCCTCCCCAGGGATTTATAGCTCAAAGCAAATTCTGTATCAAATGCACAGCAGGCAGGAGGGATGTTTGTGGAAATAAGAGCGTAGCTGTACTCTCCCCGGCCTAGATTGGGAAGAAATCCGGGTTGATTTTTTGGGCAGGCATTTAAGAGATGGAAGGAGGGAGTGAGAATATCTGTGTGTGTGTGTGTGTGTGTGTGTGTGTGTGTGTGTGTGTGTGTGTTACAAATAGGAAACAAGCAGGAGTGATGTTCAGGATGGGCTGGTTTCTAAGGTCTTCCCAGTTTTGTGGCTCACCTCACCTGGGAGACTACAGAGTAATCTCAGACGTAAAGCTCCTGTCCTTCCCCCACTAAGCCGGCTCTCTGGGAAGCTGGACATTTTGAGCTGATGAGAAATCGCTGGAAAATTCTGTTTGCCCACACGCTGCAACGTGATGTGATCCTATCAGCTTGCCAGGCAAACGCAAATCGCTAAACCCTGAACGAGGGAGAGCGGAGCGTGTTGAACAGCACAACGGCTGCTGCTGTATTAGGTTGTGCAAATGCAGAAACAGGTGTGTGTAGAGAGGGAGACACACTACTGCCAGGCCATCCTGGGATTGAAATTGCAGGTTGCTTCAGGAAGCGTTGGCTCTTCGCAGCAATCCGTGGTTCGTTTTATTGGGGTTTCTTGAGGACGCTGCTCAGTCCTCTGGGCTCAGTGACACAGCCCCCACTTTGCAGAGAGAATGGGGGTCTCCAGATCTGGCCCAGAGCTTGATCTGGGGCCCTCACTGATTACAATATGTAAAAATCGGAAGGAAATCAGGAGCCCCATCAAATGAGGTTCAGATTGCTTGAAAGAGCATGGCATTACAATGACGTTTAAGGAAATCATTTCATAAGGAAGGAAACTGAGCTGGGTTCAAGTCCATTTCATAAGACCTTGGGCATCAGTCTCGTACGACTCTCAGGGACCCTTCCAGCTCTGAAATTTTATGTTATTTTATGTGGGTATATTTGCCACTGTTCTGAGTAGAACTTCCTTCAGAGTAAACAGGTTTAGGATTAGCCTCAGAGTCACTGGAGCACTCTCAACAGCTGTGAGTAGTCTTAGTCACATTTTTAAAAACTATGAAGCAGTTTGCAGATTTCAGAAATGATCCCACCTTGTCTGAGAGTCCATTTCATTCCTAACTACTTGTAATAATTTTGGGTGGTTTTTTTGGGGGGAACAAAAAACCAAAAGGGTCAAACTTTGAACCCTTGTAAAGGCTGCTTTATTAAATGGTTACGTTTTCTGAAATAATTTATTAAATTTACACCTCACCCTTCCTCCAGGAGTGCAGGGATAAGAGCAGGCTTCCTCAACCTCGGCCCTCCAGATGTTTTTGGCCTACAACTCCCATGATCCCCAGCTAGCAGGACCAGTGGTCAGGGATGAAGGGAATTGTAGTCTCAAAACATCTGGAGGGCCGAGGCTGAGGAAGCCTGGATAAGGGCACAGTGGATGTTTGTCACCTTCGCTCATAAACGAACTGTAAAATGCTGAGCAGTTTATCATTTTCAACTTATCCTAGCTGATGTCATGTGAATAGTTTCCTTTGCACCTTCATACTGATGTTTTACAATGCATGGAGAAACTTAGGGGTTTTGAGCCCTGTGTTCTTACCTGCATGACTTAACAGTCTGTCTGTCTGGAATACTTTGTGCATTTTTCATATATATGGTTGCATCTGTTATTTTAAAAATAAAAACATATACAAAAAATTAAGCCTGCAAACAGAAACCATTCTGCAGAAATGATTAATAGCAGCAATAATGTTTGGTGGAAATGTGACTTTCTGGAAGAAGAGATAACTAACTGCCCACACTGTTGCAGGCACCGCAACTGTGACTCTTCATATCAATGCAAAGTGTTGGGAGGTGTAATCATTTAAATGTAACCACCAAACGGGAGGCAACTGAGCTGGGCCTTCTCCCCTATGCACCAAGGAACTTGGTGGTCAAAGTTTGCAAATTCTGCAGCTCCACCCTTTTCACAATGTGGATGAGAAACTCTGCTCAAATAGTAGCATCTTCTGTTACCAGCTCTGCTGGGCAATCCACCTTCAGAAAAAGGGCTTTGGGGGTGTTGAGAAATTATAATGGGCCTCTCTGTGTGAAGAAGCCTTGACCTTGACCAAGGATTCCCGTTCAGTATTGTGTGTTTGCTTCAACCTGTTGGACGAAGCCACTCTTCCCTGTTGCTGGTGGGTCTTGTGGGTATTTGTGGTTAACAGAATAGCAACCTGCACAAGATGCCTTACAAAGGGAAGGAAGGAAGGAAGGAAGGAAGGAAGGAAGGAAGGAAGGAAGGAAGGAAGGAAAAGTCCTTTTTCAGAGGTCAGATGGCCACCTGCCAGGGACTCTGGACTAGATGACCCTTGGCAGTCCAACTCCATTTTACTGTTCTAAGATTTTTTAAATCTCTGATTGTTGGGGCAGCAAATTAAAATAAGTGCTTCCCACTTGCAGTGTTATAAATGAAATGGAACTGACATTGCTTCCTAGAGATAGTTTCTGTGTGTTTTAACTGGTGCTGGCCAGGAATAAAATCGACATGCTTTTGTGAACACACCCGACGTCTTTGCAAACCCAGCTTTCGTAGTCTTTGCAAAACCAGCTTTCGTACAGAGTATACTGCAGGTACACACTGCAACGTGGGAAGACTGCAAATGGCTCTCTTTCCCCAACGAAAGGTGTAACAGATATGAATACCCCCTTTCTTACCCCACAAGCCAAAGACAGCATGTGAAAAGGTGTTCAAAGCCAACAGCTGCATGAAGGACTTGGCCACAAACCCTGGAGGGTGGTGCAATGGTCAGTATGTAAGGCTGAGACTGGAAAGGCCTGGGTTCAAATCCCACACCCCAGCAAGCAGCTCACTGTGACCTTGAGCCAAATTTGCCACCTCTCAGCCTCACCTGCATACGCAGTTGCTGATGTGATATAATGGGCTGGGGGGCAATTCAGTTCTTCTATTCAGTTCCTTGCAGGAAATGCGATGCGTCTCTCAGGAGGCAGCTGACGGACTGCGTCTTCTCCTGGCTCACCAGGGAGATGCCATGGCTGCCCATCGATCCAGCGCTCCATGAGGCCACAAGGGAAATAAGACACATGCACAAATACTCCCTCCCTTACCCGGCCCTCCAGCCAAAAACCTTGGGGTCCAGGATTTCCAGTTGGGAAATTTAAAGTTTTACATCATTGGTGGTAGCGGGAGGGAGCGCAAGGATCCTCCTTAAGGCCAGATTCCTCCTTGCCCAGAACTGGGCTTTTAAATCAGGCGGTTACAACAGCGCATCATTGCCAAAAGGAAACTCTGTAAGATCATATTGCCATTTATGCCAGCTAGTGCAAATGCATATATCAGTATCTGGCTATCGACCCACTGAGGCCTGTGACCCAGCAGACGCACAGCCAAATATTCAGATTGGACTCCCCCCTTTCTTAGGCAAGCTATATTTGGGTTTCAGCAGCTGAACACCCAAATGGGTGAAGGGTCAACACCCCCTTGCTGCACCCGAGTCCTAAAACATG
>NW_028293201.1:0-11615 GCF_964106645.2 Podarcis pityusensis
TCACTCTCTCGTCTCATTCGAATTGATGGAACTCTTGATTCAAAGCTCCCGCACTAGTTGTGCCGGGGAGGGGGGAGTCCTCAGGTAAGTAGAGACCAAAAGTCAGTAGCTATTCAGGACTTCCGGGTTGGCGCCATCGCCGAATGGCGGACTCCCTCCGAGCTCCGGAGGGAGTCTGCTCGGCAGGGGCTGGGTCCTACCGCACCGGCGATGCGGGGACCCTTAAAAACCACGGCCACGAGGGTCGTGGACATGGAGACTCGGCTGGCACCGCTAGCGCCCTCCCGACTCGTGAAGGAGCCTTTTTAAAGGCTAAGGATCGGGTGCCGGGGAGAAGCGTGGTGCTTTGAGTCCTCTGCTATCCCTGCCGAGCGCAGCCGCATGCCATCCGGCGGAGAGCGCTGACTTCTTCTATTGAAAATTCGGACTTTTAGACAACAACCCGTGAGTAATTTGGAAACTGGGTTTAAAAGGAGGAAAAAAAGAATTTCTTTTTGAATTGGATACGAGCGGGGGGGATCCAAAAAGGAAGTCAGTCCCCCCCCCTATTGTAAACCTTTCAAGACAAGGACGGGGCAACCAAGGTCCAAAAAGATTTGTATTGCTGATAAAAACT
Organism: Podarcis pityusensis; assembly: GCF_964106645.2. Lineage (NCBI taxonomy): Eukaryota > Metazoa > Chordata > Lepidosauria > Squamata > Lacertidae > Podarcis > Podarcis pityusensis. The sequence goes on from NW_028293201.1 coordinate 617, forward strand.
AAGAATTTCACGATGGGGAATTATAAGAACTGTGCTGGAGGATGAACTGAGGGAGAAGAAACGTAACCCCCCCCCCCCTGGGAACCGGGGTGATTGAAGAGAGAGCCTGGTGAAAAGAGTCGGAGATTTTGACAGCTGTCAAAGTAGCTGTCAAAGTCGGAAAGCAGAGAGGATTTTATTATGAGAACTTTGCTGGCTAAATTTGTTACAATTTGCTACAATTTGTTAAAACTTGGATACAAAATGGCGAAAATATGGATAACAATCGGACTTTTGGACTAGAGAAGACAAAGTTATAACAATCCCCCTAGAGGAGTTTCGGGACATTACAAAGATGGTCGTAAGTGAAAAAAACACCATTGGAATTTTACAGGACTGGTTATCTTCTGGGAAAGCTGCGAAACGGAAACAATATTTTGTCTACAGGGTGTTCAGCTAAAGGAGACAATAGAATTTTCTATTGAAGAAAGGAAGGGACTGAACGCAAGTTTTTGTTCCTGAATAATAATGATCCCTGCAGACTTACTAAGCTTCTGAATTAGAACGTTTCAGCAGCGGAACAAGAGGAAACTGGACTACAATTTGGAAAGAACAATGGGGGGAGTTTTATTACAGATCTGAAGTTAAGTGTTCTAAAAAATGTTTATGAAAGGGAAAAAAAAAAAAAAAGAAAAGAAAAAACCAGCAAGGAGTTGGGGGAAATAGGTGATTTATGGATTGTAAGAATCCCAGGCGGATAACATGGTTTGGTGGTCAGGGGGAAATTAAACCGGGGACAGGGGGGGAGAACTATAATCCAAAGGCTTGTTAACTTCTTTTTTTGAACTAGCTTTGTCTTATCTATTATACTCTTTATTTCTTATTTCTGATACTTTTATTATGTGGGGAGTTTTTATTATTAAAAAAAGGGAAATTGTGGAATGAAAATGGGGTGGGCCTTGGGAAAGAAATTTTTTGTGTTTTATTAAGGGTATTGATGTGGAGTGCAGAAATTTTAAATTCGAATAATGGTTTAACAAATTAAGTTTTTAATTAGAACTGAGAGCTTGTGGAGCCAACAATATGAAAAAGGAATATGGTAGGGGTGGGGGAAGGGGGGAGTCCCAGAAAGCGGATATATGAAAATAAGGATATATGAAAATATGTAAATTCTTGCTTTCTGTATTTTCTTTTTTTTTTGAAAATTTTAATAAATATTATTTAAAAAAAAAACAAAAGTCAGTAGCTATTCAAGTTCTAAATCTTTAGAACTTGAGGATTACTTTCAAAGCCTTAAACAAAACTGTCTTCACCTATATGTTCAGCTCTGTACTGGAGGACCCAATGAGATGTCCAGCAGGAAAATCTATTTGGGTGCTTGGTCCATGAAAAGGGGTCATCTTTGTGATGGCTCCTTTCTGATAGAATTCTATCCTGGGGGAAAGTTAGGCTGACACTCTCGATGATCTTCTTTAAATAAGCTTTGAAAATATCCTTTCATAATGGTTCCTGGAGTTCAAATTGGTATTGCAGGCAATGGGAGCTATTCTCCAAGGCCAATTTTATTGTTTAAATGTAATGAGGTTAATATTGTTGCATTAACTCTTTTAATTACTTAATTTTATGGACTGTATCCCACTTTGTCTCTCCATCCAGCTCTACTATTTCCCATTGGATGCAACCCCTCTTTCTATTTGCTGGTGTGATCTCCGCTGCTAGGAGCCAGTGCAAAGCCTTAAACTGAGGGAGGGAGTTGGGGCAATATGACTGCTGTCCAATTGTTCTGCCCCACACCTTCTGCTGTGGTTGTCATAAGCAGCAGAGCTGAAGGTGTGGCTCTGCAAAGCCCTGTTAGGAAGTTGTAATTTGAGAATGGGTGCTTCCCATTCTCAAAATTGCAGTGGGGTGAAGGTCTTCTAAATATGAATGCATGCCCAAGAAAATAAAATCCATGGAAGTGGGAGATTTTCAGGGTGCTGAATTCTGTGCTTCCGAATAGCACACAACCTTGATTGTACGGCCTTTCCTCTTGCATTTCATATCCATTCACTCAGACACATTAATTAATGCACAAAACACAGCTTTCAGCAAAATGCAGGGAGATAAGCTCTCTAGAGATGCACGAAACAGAAGAAATAAGATTAGATTCCAGCCATTTGCTGAACAGGAAATGTGTTCATATCCAATTACTACTAAACGGCTGGATCTTTTACTTCAACCTTGATTATATAACCTTCCTGTGTCAATAAATAACTCCACATAACTGCCAATCTTATTTATGCAAATACCCAGAATGCTCGCATAATCTGGTATCTCAAGGCTAGTGAGACAAAAGATGATGCACTGCTCTATAATTTCCATCTTCAGGGTTTACGATATTCTGAGTTTTTTATTCACAGAATAGCATATCAACAATGGAAATGGAAGGTGAGTCCCATTACTTTTCTTGCCATTCTATACAATAAAAACCTAGCCAATATTTTTTTATCAAGTGTATTTGCATCTTTTTAGAAAGGCAGTGTATCTTGGAGGAGGAAACTGCAACAGAAACCATTTTTTAATGCATTGCTTTATCTTGCACTCTGGCCCACAAACTTTCTGAAATAAGATAAAGTTCTCAGTTTGTGTGTCTGCGTTTAATCTGACTGTTTTCTATAGGTCATGCCCTGCCCACTTCTGTCACTCTTTGACTAGCTTAGCGCCACTGATTTAGTTCCCAGTGAAAAATGCATGCGACTCAAAGACTGTTCAACAGATTTACTCAGAATGGATTCTTAAGGATACTCAAGAGGAAAAAAAGGCACAGATTAAAAGAATCCTGTGACTCCCAAACGTAGCATATGGAAAGTTGCCCACGGCAAACAAAAAATACTGCTATGAATAAAATGAGCTAAAAAAAATTCAAACTTTTCTCCCTTGCCATAATTAGTTGCCTTCATTAAAATGGAACTTTAAATTACATTTCTTAATATAAACATATGAAATAAAGTCAACTTCAGCAAGATTTTTTTTTCTACGTAGAGTCCTCAGTGTACAATGCAACTTCTCATTATACATTTGCTACAAACTCTGTCCCAGTAGGCATTGGGGCAACTGTGAAGCACACAAGTTCCAAGACCTCTCAGTGCACTAAGGTAAGTGGAAGGAATCCACTTGCTTTCTTTGCCGGCGACACCAGTCCAAAGGAAGGAAGGGCTAGAAGGCTGCAGCCTGATCCCGTCAGATGTAATCATCCTCTACAGGCTCCCCATTGACATCACAGTAATGGATGAAAATGGCCACCACCCTCTGGAAGACACCTTTCTTCATTTGACGGTGCTCAGAGATCTCTTCGCCTATGGTTTCCATGCAGATGTCAGCTGATAGCTGTCCTTTCCTTCGGGGAGCATAAATAGTAGCTAAAAATAGAAAGAGAGAAAAAGAAAATAGAAGCAAAAGGAATTAACCATGGAATTTATACTCGCTTTTAAAAAGCAAGGAGTATTTTCTCAGCCATAAGCATCAAACTTTCAAACTGAAGTGTAAGCAATACAAAGAAATGGGGGGGGGGGATATGTAGCTATTCCATTCAGCCTAATAGTGCACAGGGGTCACCATCTTTTTGGAGAAAACTGGAAAAAGCATTGTGGACACCAGAGCCTCTTCTGCTGGGTACAACAGAGTGCTTCTTTCAAGCCAAGTTTCGGTGGGGAAGGGGAGAGAGGGAACCTTGCTGCCATGAACACCATGCTGGTGACCCTGGTCCACAGCATCGACTTTAACATAAACTTTCCCCTCATTTGAAGCAACTGCTGTCAACAGGGCATTTGTGACTGTCCTCTCTTTTCACCCAAGCACATCCTACGACACTTTTTAACCTGCTTTCTCTCATGGCTGAGTTTCATTGCTTTAGTGTTGTTTGCCATAGAATTGGAGAACAATAGAACTAGAAAGGTCGTCTAACCTTGTCAGTCCTCCTTGCATGTTTTCTGCCTAGCTGGAATGTGTCCTTGAGCTCTAATTGACTCTTGCTGGCATGGATGGAGGACAGGGAACAGTATGTATAAAACAAGTCTACTGTACAATGATAAGATTTACATTAACTATTCTGTCCACTTTGGCCCCACCCACCACTGTTATGTGGCCCATGGAAGATTGCCTAGAAATATGGCCCTCCATATGAAAAAGGTTCCCCATCCTTGCCGTATATAACGTTACCTTACTCAGCAGTTAGGAAATATCCTTCTAAATAAAATTGTCTTCACCTGATGCTTACAACTTGCCTTCCATACCTTAGTGCATTCCAGAGCCTGCCCTGAGCCCTAGCAGAATGTAACTGCTGACTTGCTGGAATACAGAGCAAAGCTTCACTCCCGAATCTGAATGAATAAGGAACTCAAGGCCTTCTCTCAGAAAGCCACTAATTTCAATGAAGCTTTACTGCATGTCAAAGGTGGGCTCTACTTTGGGTATGTTTTGAGCAGATGGGCAGCACAAATGTTCTACATCAGTAAAGATATTTGCATTCACTTACTTTTTTCATCATCCTCAAAGTCATATCTGGCATAGCCATTAGGCTCAGCTGTTCTGAGTGACCTCAACCAGGGGAAATCCGTTATCATAGAGTACGGGGCGCCATCCACAACACCTATGGCAAAGGCAATTGGAAAGAAAGTAAGGACATTTTCATGCTGTTTCGTCAGCTGTAATCCCCTCTGTTCAACCTACAACTGCCTTTAAGGCCAGTCTAGGGAACAAGGTGTGTGCATGTATTTGATCAGTGGTAAGATGTGTGCATTGAGGTGGATAGTCTGAGTGCACCCACTGGGCCTGCCACCTCTGTACACACCTGACCATCACACATGAGATGATGTAGAAATTGAGGGGTATAACCTGCTCAAAAGGAATAGATTAAACAGGAAGGGAGGAAGAGGAGCATTATATGTAAAGGATGTGTCCACTTGTGAAGAAATCCATTGGAGCACGGAAGGCAGATTGAGAGTATATGGGATAAACATGGTAGGAGAGAGAACAGTGACCTTACTGCTACAGACACCCAAGGACTTGGATGGTGCCTTCCTAGAGCAGATTACCGAACATTCAAAAAGGAGAGATACAATAGCCAAAATGGAAAATAAGCAGTAGCAATTATAAGCTTTAAAACAATTGCTTATCTGGTGTATTTTTTACTTGTTCATGCAACAAATACAATGCTATCCTAGTTTATGGGGTTTTCATGCTAAAGAGTGCACAGAATTTTTGCTGTTCTGCCAATTTAGGTACTTGATTCACAGCACTGACTGAGCTGATTGTGCATCCTACTTGAGTGTAATGCAGGTTTGGATAAAGTTACTCAATCCATCTTATGTAAAAGTCTGAGTGACAGGGGCATTGTTACATATCTTTAGGTACCAGGCAAAAGCATTCCTCTTCTTCAAGGCCTTTGGCTAATTTAACAATCTATGGCCTTTTAAGCTGCATCGGGGGATGTCATAGTTTTTGTTCATTATGATGTAATGTATTTTGTGTTTTTATATTGCAAACTGCCCTGTGATTCTTGCATGAAGGGTGGAATAGAAATTTAAAAATAATAAATAAATATAGTCATGGCATGGGAGACTTCAACTACCCTGATATCTGTTGGAACTCAAAGAAGTATTTTCTTGAGAAACAGAATATAAATGTCTCTATAATGCTCACCTTCTAACGTGTACATGTCTCTCCCCCAGGGGTACTTTGTATATTTTTTCAGGTCATCTTCTGTTCGTGTGGCTTCAGGAAAGAACTCATATTTAATAAGTTCTCTAGAGGGGGAAAACAAGAACAAATATGAGTAAGCATGGAATTCTATCTGAGAAATATGGAATATCTGAAACATGGAATTCTGTCTGAGAAAGAGACATTATAATCCAGTTTTGTTTTTAACCACTTGGCTGGTCCCCATAGGTGACCAGGAATTTCAGTCGGGGGAGGGTACCAAAAAAGAGATTAACTCCGCCTCTGGCAGCCCACTGCATTTCTATGCTGTGTGTGGAGGAGGGTACTTTGCATCCTCCCCACCTGTAAATCTGGGATCTGTTAGGCCCAAGGAACCACTGAATTCTGAGAGCCCTACAGCAGTAATAATCAACCAAGACAGATGACAGCAGTGGAAAAGTCTAGGCTCAGTGTAACTTCTTTGGAAGTCTAATTGGCTGTTGACATCAAAGAGACTTATTTTGTTGATGCAGAGAGTGACTACCCAAATGTTATTTGCTGGTAACAGGGACACTTTGGTAAGAGGCGGAAAAACGTCTGTGACATGGCGAATAACAAATTCTTTACAACCTTGGAGATGGTGGAATGTGCTTACAAAGGCACAGGAAGATGAAGAGACATTGTCATCGCGCCACTCCTTGGTGTGTGGAGTACCTCAGGGTGCGATACTCTCCCCGATGCTTTTCAACATCTTTATGTGTCCCCTTGCCCAGCTTGTCCGGAGTTTTGGGCTGGGTTGCCATCAGTATGCTGATGACACCCAACTCTATCTATTGATGGATGGCCATCCTGACTCGGCCCCAGACACACTGACCAGATGTTTGGAAGCTGTGGCTGGATGGTTACGTGGGAGCCGGTTGAAGCTAAATCCTTCGAAGACAGAGGTCCTGTGGCTGGGCGGGACGATATGGGATTGGGGAGGCAACTCCCATCTCTTGCGGGGGCGCAATTAGTGCCAGCACCATCCATTAAGAGTTTGGGTGTAATCTTCGACACCTCCCTTTCCATGGAGGCGCAGATTGCAGCTACAACAAAGGCGGCATTTTTCCATCTCCACCAAGCTAAGCAGTTGGCTCCTCACCTCTCTCGCCCTGACTAGCCACTGTGATCCACGCGACGGTCACCTCCAGACTGGATTATTGTAACTCGCTCTACGTGGGGCTGCCCTTGAGACTGACCCAGAAACTCCAGCGGGTGCACAATGCTGCTGCAAGACTCCTTATGGGGTCTTCGCTGCGAGATCACATTCACCCGGTGCTATACCAGCTGCACTGGCTCCCGGTGGAGTACAGGATCAGGTTTAAGGTGCTGGTTTTATCCTTTAAAGCCCTATACGGCCTAGGACCCTCGTACCTACGGGACCGCCTCTCCTGGTATGCCCCACAGAGAAACTTACGGTCTTCAAATAAAAACATCTTGAAGGTCCCAGGCCACAGAGAAGTTAGGCTGGCCTCAACTAGAGCCAGGGCTTTTTCGGCCGTGGCTCCGATCTGGTGGAACACTCTGTCACAAGAGACCAGGGCCCTGCGGGACTTGACATCTTTCCGCAGGGCCTGCAAGACAGAGCTGTTCCACCAGGCCTTTGGCCAGGGCACAGCCTGACTCCCTCCCTCAGCAATCTTCGCGGAGCTCTGGCCCAATGGTTGCCAGTGGCTTGAATTAATTAATTTTATGAATGATTTTAGAGTGTTGTTTGTGCTGTACTTTTGTACTGTTTTATTGTTGTTAGCTGCCCTGAGCCCGGCTTCGGCTGGGGAGGGCGGGATATAAATAAAAAATTTTATTATTATTATTATTGGTGACACTTTACAGCAGAAGAACTGTGGGGCACCCATAAAAGACTGAATAATCTACAAATCCACTTGCTGACTCCGTACCCAAAATGACATAAATGGTGAAAAAAGTTGACCCAATCTCTATTCAGACTCACTTCCAGAATGCCTTACATTTCACCCCATTTCATTTATTTGTTTTTATTTCCTAGCTTTATTCCCTGCTTCCTGTCTTGCCTCCTTTTTGCTGCTCCAGTTCACAAAAAGGATATTTTATTCACCCTCTCCTCCCCTGCACCCTCAGCACTGCATTGTTGGTTATGGACTTTACTCTGCAACACGGAGTTTTTCAATGCTCAGGAAACTTAGAAGGGTTTTGAAAAAAACAAACACATCAATCTGAGCTGCAAGGAGTTATAGGCTTAGGATGCCTTTCAAATTGCTCTGACTGATTGCTTTGTCAATGCCGTTATTATGCTGGTTCATATTAAGTTCCTATCTCTGATTCTCATACTGCCTGAATTCATGTTTTGTTATTTCTGTACTGCAGACCTGCAATGTTAATTCTCTACTGTTCCCGTGTTGAGCATTTTGGATCAATAAACCATTTAATTTGCTTCTGTTACAATCTTGAGCCTCTGGTCCTTCTCGCTAGTTACACTTTACTCACTGGGGTGCATGCGGGAACACAGATTAATACTGCCCTGTGGAGAAACCAAGCAGGATGCTGGTGGAAGCACTTCATCTCCCTCCGGCCCCAGAAAGTGACGCTCCCTCCTGAATATCCCAGCACAGAAAGCAAGAGAGCTGGTAGCAGAGGACAGAGCGTGCCTTCCTTCTGCTGCCAGTATTCTGTATTTCTTTGCTAGACACTCAGCAGACAAACCTCCTGCACACCTAGAAAAAAAATATAGTAAGCCAGTGGCAAATGCAAAAGCCATTCTCTAACTCCTCTGCTTGGTTCCTACACTAGATGAGCAGGACACCCCCACATGTCCAGCATGGAAACACAGGGAGACGGCGGAGAAGGGACAAAGCAATATGTGCTTTGCCTTTCGCATGCTTGGTTTTTATGTGTTGGGTATGCAGCAGGTGAAGCTCTTTTCTGTGTGATGGAGATAGAACCCAAATAGGCTTGTGGAGGAGGGAGGAATCACTCATTTCTAGCCTTCATAGCCTTCAGAATGTTTCCCATGCCTGCTTTTCACTCATAAGAGAGGCAGACAAAGGAGCGATGGAGTGTTCTGTACATCCAAATGCAGGCCCTCCTAAGAGTAAAAAACAGGCTAGTACCTTGGGGGGGGGGTGGAGTACCTTACAAGGCTGTGATAATATAATGAGGACAACAGTTATTGGACTTGAACCTACTCTCATTCCACTGGCTCATAAGGAAGACCCCTTATAGCTATGAGGATTAGACAGAATAAAACTTAAGATGAATCACTGCATTCACACAAGAAAAATACAATGAATACGCCGATGTTTCAAAACACCACCAGCTTTTAAACGATTCCCAAAAAGCAATGATGTCTACATCACACTAAGCTGGGGAGGGGAACCTGCAGTTCTTGCTTGAATAAAACTCCCATAAATCTCTGGCTGTTGGTTATGTTGGCTGTGGATGATGGAAGCTGGAATCCAATAACATCCTTGGGGTGGTGGTGGGAGAGAAGCATAGGACCTTTCTGACTCACAGATATATATTTATCCATTACAGTTCTATTCAGAGAGAGACTTACTGATTAATGTTTGCTATTGTGTCCATCCAGCTTCGAATGCGCACTTTGTTACGAACATTTGGAGGGTTACTAAATTCATGAATTACACAGATGTGGTATGGGTAGGGACCACTAAATATCTTCTGTTCTAGAGTCAGTGTGTCAACCTGTGGGAAAAAAGGTACAACATGGAATATAACCAAAATAAAAGAACAAAGTACAGTGACATAATCTACAAGCTGTGTCCTATCATCACTCCTAGTTTCCTGATAAAATATGCCATACTTCTCTTTTGAGAAAGCTGCAAGGAACAAAATAGCATGCATATGATGAAGAGATTCTGTACATGTTTTCCAACGAAGCTCTGCCAACACTTACAAAAAGCAGACTTACCAGGGCACCTGATTTTCATTTATCCCCAATACTTCTGCACCTTATGCCATTCGGTTCTGAAGTTCTCAGGAGCAGCTTTATTGGGGTGCCACTGGAAGCTTATCAGAGTAGTGAGGATTAAGAAAAACCTGATGCAGAATTGTTTTCTGAGAATGCAGCACCACTGCATACAACCCACTTAGACATGCAAATTTCTCATTTAAAAAAAAGGGGGGGATGGACAAGACTCAGATGTTGAGGAATACAAACAGTTTTGAGTAAATGAAATCCATCTGACTACCTGCTGCATTGGACGAAGGTAAATGATCCGGTTTCTCTCTGGTGGTATCCGCAGTATCTGATCCAGTACCTGATCCATATTTAATTTCTTGCACTGAGCATAGTCAAATCGATTGACAATCGGTGCGTTCTCTACCTTCAAGTGCTTAAGTACGCGGCATCTGGTGGCTACATATTCCAGGACAAGAAAATGGTGAAGACCGTAAGATAATGTATGTAGGTATTTAGGTTTAGGGTATGGCCTATGGCCACAGACAACCTACCACATTACAAATGTTGGAAAGGCTGTGTTGTCTTATTGCCAATTTGTATGCATTTAGGAACAATGAAATCTTAATTTGCATTTATTTGCTCTCCTAGGGTAAAATTAGGAAATGAAAACTAAAATCATAAAAAGTGAGAAGTATGACTATGTCTATGCCTTATGTCTTCACTGCTGTCTTATCTTTTTCACCTCCCTGTTCTATCATTATGCAGAAAAATTCTGATAGCCCAGAAAAAAGGAAAAGAAAGAACACCCTTTAGCCAATTAAGTTGGGAAATGAAGCTGCCAGAAATCTAGAAGCACTGACAACTCCTCCTATCCCAAAATTATAACCCTATCTGGAATGTGAAAGCTTAACAGCAGTCATTACTTAAGCATTTATTTTCTTTTTTAAAAATTACATTCATTAAAAATATCAGAGACGATTACAACAATCATACACAAAACCATACACTAAAAACCCTATCAAAAAGTAAAAATCAGAAATCAGCTCACTATTGTGGAAAGATGTATTCTTAATTGCCTGCATAAGCCTGGTGGAATAGAAAGGTTTTCAGCAGGCATTTATAAGTTGGCACAGAAGGCACCTGCTGAATCTCTGTTGGCAGAGGATGCCACAATACCAGGCCAACGACACTACAGGCAGAGTTTCTTCTTGTTGTCAAATGAGCGTCACCAAATGGGGGAATGATCAACAAGGCTCCTGCTGCTGATTTCAGTGACTGAGCTAAGATATAATGGTTCAGGTGATCCATGAGGTAGCTTTGACCAGAGTTGTTCCAGGCTTTGTAAATTAATACAAGGACCTTAAACCTGGCTCTGTAGCAGATGGGCAGCAGGTGCAACTGTTTTAACAA
>NW_028293200.1:0-39325 GCF_964106645.2 Podarcis pityusensis
CCACTGTATACTGAGGAATTAATCCTTCTAATGTCTGATTTCCGAAGATGTATGCCCCACACTTCCATCCACCGGGTCTGCAAGGAAACTATATCCATTCATAAAATCCACACACATTTATTGAATGAACCATTCACAAAACTATATAAAACACCAGACACCAATAAGGGCAGCATCTCCCTCAAAAATGGCCCATCTAGCTAAGATGGTGAGAAGTTGTTCACACCCAGGCACTGCAAGTAAGGGTTGTTGTCCACAGCTCAGCGATTGCGTCTGGCATCTGTCCTATGAAGCAAAATGTCATGGCCTAAAAGGTAGCTGCTGTTTCTTTAAACGAAGAAACAAAAGGAACTGAGGCCCACCATGAATTGGCAAAGCCTGCATGACACATGCTGCCTTTCAGCTATAAATATATATACTGTGCATATGGGATGGTTGTTGGTTGGTTGCATTTGAGGTGTGTAAAGCTGTGTCAGAGGTGATTGGAGACGAAGACTTCAAAGAATAAAAGCTGCATTCTTTAAAGCACTCTTTTTTAAAAGACTATTTGTGCCAGCTAGCGATAAAGAACCAGGCAAAGGAGTCGAATGAGGTCACTTCTTTTTCTAAGACACTGAGGAAATAGTCATTAGTAAGGTCAGACACCAGCACCAGGTAGTTAAGGAAACATGAATATCAACTACAGTACTCAAACATCAACCACCATCACCCGTGTAAAAGTTATCTGTAACCTTATCTCCGACACCTCCTCTCTTGACATTTCTGTGACACGCATGATGGGGAAGGGAAGGAGAGAGGGACACCTGAGGAGGGAAATTATAAATATGTGTTTATCCTTTTGTTCAGGGTTCTTGCCTATCTTGCATAAGTGGGTCAAGACCCTGCTGCAGCAAGAAAAAAAGAAGAAAAAAGAAAGAAAAGACCCTGCTGCAGCAGAAGATAAAGATCGGGTGAAACTGCCGCTTTGCTCCGACTTGCCTCGATTGTTCTGTTTCCCTCCGGCCTACTGAAACTCCTACCTGGGCTCCTCTGACATTCCCATAAGGAAAAGGAGTATCGTATTTGATTTGTCTTCTTCACTGGAAAGCTGCCTGTGGACAAACACCAGCTCCCTTGGCCTGAAAGCGAGATGAGCGCCGCAACCCCATAGTTGCGTTTGACTGGACTTAACTGTCCAGGGGTCCTTTACCTTTACCTATTATCTCATCCCCAATCAAATCATGGAAGAGAGGAACTTTATTCACAGCCAACCTGGCATTAACCGCCAGTCAGGGCTGGCTGATAGGATATTGGTTCCTCAGGTTGGAGGGAGTGCTGGAACACGGCACCTTCACCACCGCCCTCTGCTGTGGGCCCTTGATCCTTTCTTCCCTGTCTCCCACACCATACTTCCCTTTGAACAGGGCAGGAGATCCGTGGAGTTGGAGATGTCCAGTCCGGAGCTGAAGGGCTGAGGTGTCGGAGGAGACACATTGAAAAGCTTTTGGGGGGTGGGTATCCTCAAGCCCATAGGACGCGGGTGGCGCTGTGGGTTAAACCACAGACCCTAGGCCTTGCTGATCAGAAGGTCGGCGGTTCAAATCCCCGCGACGGGGTGAGCTCCCGTTGCTCGGTCCCTGCTCCTGCCAACCTAGCAGTTCGAAAGCACGCAGAGCAAGTAGATAAATAGGTACCGCTCCGGCAGGAAGGTAAACGGCGTTTCCGTGCGCTGCTCTGGTTCACTGGAAACGACTTAGTCCTGCTGGGCACATTACCCGGAAGCTGTACGCCGGCTCCCTCAGCCAATAAAGCGAGATGAGTGCCGCAACCCCAGTCGTCCACGACTGGACCTAACAGTCAGGGGTCCCTTTACCTTTATCCTCAGGCCCACAGACTGCCTTTATGTTTTGCTTGTATTCATTAAGCCTGTATTAATGATTATGAAGTAATTATAACTGTTACCTGCACAGACCCAGCGGCAGCAGTTGGCCAGGTCAGAGGGGAGTCATTTCTGGTGCTGCCAGAGCACAGCATCCTGCTCAGTGAAACCTCCTGGGGCAGAGGCAGTCTACCTCTGAATCAGCTGAAGTTGTAGAGGCGAACCACAGGAAAGGGCTTTTGGTCTCAAACCTTTCGTCTCACCAACTTTAAAAGGATGTCTAAGTTAGTGTCCAAAATCATATGATGTGCTGTATGAACAAGTCCTTTCTCTCTAGGCAATCACCAAAACCCGTGAGCTAATCCTTTTTGTCTACAAAATAAAATGCACTCCTATGTCTACTTAACAGTAAGTTCAAAGGGACTTATCCCAGGACACAGGGCTATAGGCTTGATTTCTTGTTTGTGCCATAGAGCTCAGAAGAGATTAGAAAGATGTGCTGCCTTCACTTCCTCTTCCGACTTGCAAATTACCATTCGGAAGACCATGATAAAAATGTTGAATGAAAACGCCTCTGCCAATTTGTTGCCCCATCTGTTTGGCACTGGTTGCAATGCTTCTGTTGACAATGGGGTGGGGAGCTATTATAATTGGCATTCTTTTCATCCCCCCCTTCACTTTGCCCACAACTGACTGTATTTTAAGAAATAGGGTGTCAATAGGGTAGCTGCTCTCTCGCTGAAATGGCAGGTACGGCTGAGGCTCACTGCTCTCCTGGTTGAGGGATTCCCACAAATAAAGGGATGGGCAGACTTCTGACTTGGGGGATTTGCTTTCATTTTTAATCAGAATGCTGAGATCAAGAAATGGACCCAGGTGCAAAATATGAGTTTATGCAGGGAAGCCCCTGAAATCAGCCACTCAAACTGGATCAACTCCTCCTGCAGACATTCACGGTAAACACAAGAAGGTCTGAATATGAGCTTCCACATACAGGAACTTTGCAGGAAGGGCTGTCAAGCAAATCTCTGAAGGGATCCTTGTTAAGATTTCAAATTCTGAGTGCCCAGACTTGGGGTGACAAGGCCCAGGTTCAAATCCCTTTTGACCACAAACTTTAATGTGTTTCCTTTTTTCTAAGTCTCTCAGTTCAGCCTCTTCTACCGCACAGGGTTTCTCTGATATCACCCTCTTAAAATCCCTGGAGAAGTGTCATGGGGAATGGATGGGGCCATTATACTGTTGAGTTCGAAACAACATAGGAACAATGAGAAGGACAATCTTTAATAAAATCAAACATGCTAGCACATGAAACATATCCACAAATTCTTCCAGTTATACAAAAGGATAAGAAGAGGTGATGAGGAGAAGGCCTTAGATCAGATACTCCAAAACTCAGCCCTCCAGATGTTTTGGGACTACAACTCCCACCATCCTGACCACTAGGTCCTGTTAGCTAGGGATGATGGGAGTTGTAGTCCCAAAACATCTGGGGGGCTGAGTTTGGGGGTGCCTGCCTTAGATAATATCTTGTGGAACTTTATGAAAAAATCTATAGAAATAATAGGGCTCGGGGAAAACTTTAAGAGAGGCATTGAGGCAATATATTGAAACCAGAGAGCCAAACTGATCCTTAATATTGAAATAATGGAAGATTTAAAGATAAGTAAAGGGAGCAGGCAAGGCTGTCCTCTTTCACCTTTAGTATTTATTGTGAACGCAATAAGGTAAGATCAAAATATAAAAAGTATAACAGTGGGAAAGGAATCACATAAGATGAAGGCCTTTGCAGATGATCTGATCCTAACTACCAAAAATCCAGAAGAGAGTGTACCAAAAATAATATAAAGGATTCTTTAATTAGGAAAAGTGACAGGATTTAAACTAAACAAGAATAAAACCAATATGTTAGCAAAAATACGTCAATGCAGGAAAAAGAAGAACTGCAGAAGATATCAGGATTAACAATAGTAAACCAAACTAAGTACTTGGGAATTTGGCCGACGATTAAAAACAGTAACCTATTCAAGGATAACTACCGTATTTTTTGCACCATAACACTCACTTTTTTCCTCCTAGAAAGTAAGGGGAAATGTCTGTGCGTGTTATGGAGGGAATGCCTATGGGTGGCGGGGGGGATCTGCTGCAGTCGTGAGCAGAGGATCCATGGTTCCCCTTCCTTCCCTCCTCCGTGGCTCGCTTTGAAACAGCAAAGCGGGAGAAGAGCCGCTGAGTGGGGAGGAGAAAGGGACAGAGAGCCTGCTTCTTTAAAGGAGCAAAGCGGGAGAGGAGAGGAGCCGCTTACACAAGTGTAAGCGGCTCCTGTCCGGTTGGTTCCTTTAAAGCAAGCAGGCTCTCTGTCCCTCTCTCCTCCCCACTCAGCTTGCTACATAGCAGCAAAGTTTTTCAGCTCGCTAAGCCAGGGATGAGCGGGGAGGAGGGAGAAAAGCAGAGCCTGCTTGCTTTAAAGGAGCAAAGTGGGAAAGGAGCCTTCTCCCCTTATATCCCTCTTCTTCATTATTAGCAGCATCCTTCTCCACCCACCCCACGCGTGCTTCTTCTCCCCTTAAACCCCTCTTCTTCATTATTAGCAGCATCCTTCTCCACACACCCCACGCGTACTCCTTGTCCCTTGAGTGCTTTTCCTTCCCTCCCCACTTAAAATGTGGTTACAAAGCACAGATCCACATGGATCCTCAGGATTTTTGCATTAGGCTACTCCAAACTCACTGTCAGATCACATGTCTGTGGCCACAGCATGAACCACAAAACTCATACATCCACTGTTTCGTTTAGAATATTTTTTTCTTGTTTTCCTCCTCTAAAAACTACGTGCGTGTTATGGTCAGGTGCGTGTTATAGAGCAAAAAATACGGTATATAAAAATATGGAAATAATTCAAGAGAGATTTGGAAATTTGTAGTTAAGATAAGCAATGTGTGGCAGGATATCAGTTGTGAAAATGAAAGTGTTGCCTAAAATGATGTTCTTATTTCAAATGATACCAATCATTGGAGGGGTGGGATTTAAATCTTGGCAAAAAGATCTATCAAAGTTTATTTGGCAGTATAAAAAAATTTATTTGGCAGTATAAACTTTTAATAGATAAAAAAATAGGGGTGGATTGGCATTACCTGATTTAAATTTGTACAGTGGTACCTTGGGTTAGCCCCATTAGCTAAAGTGATGCTTCAGGTTAAGAACAGTTTCAGGTTAAGAACGGACCTCCGGAACGAATTAAGTACTAAACCCGAGGTACCACTGTAGAGGGGACACTACTACATGTGTGGTGGACATGTGACAAAATTGGAAGCTTTTGGGACATGGTATACGAAGAGCTAAAGAAAATGTTTAAAGAAAACTTTGTTAAGAAAACAGAAGCTTTTTTATTGGGGATATTAGATACGAATATAGCCAGAGAAAATAAGAAAATATTCCTTTATGGTACTACAGCTGCGAAAACATTAATTGCTAAATATTGGAAAAAAGAAATAACACCAACAAGAAAAGAATGGCAAGATAAATTATTTGATTATATAGAATTGGCTAGAATGACAGATGCAATTAGGGGGCAGCCCAAACAAAAATTTCAAAAAGAATGGGGAAAATACAGGGATTACCTTAAAAAGCAGTGCCCTCAAATAAAAAATAAAAACAAAAATAAAGATGGGTAAAAAATATACAAAAAGGAGGAAACAATTTATCAAAAATGAAAATGCAACTGTGCTGAGGATGAAGGAAGTCAACTGGAAGAAAATAATTGAAATATAAAAAGGTAAAGGTAAGGTAAGGTAAGGGACCCCTGGATGGTTAAGTCCAGTCAAAGGCAAGTATGGGGTTGCGGCACTCATCTTCCTTTCAGGCCGGGAGAGACAGCATTTGTCCACAGACAGCTTTCTGGGTCATGGGGCCAGCAGGACTAAACCGCTTCTGGAGCAATAGTTTATTATTTGTATTGTATGAGTTTTTGTATGCTATGCTGATATTGCTTATTCTTTTCACTAGTATTCTTATCTTTTATCTTTTAATGTCTTTTTACCTTGTCTTTTACTACTTTTATGTTTAGTTGTATGAATGTGTGTGCCTGTGCTGCAAAATTTTACACACACACACACACACACACACACACACATAGTGGTACCTCTGGTTAAGAACTTAATTCATTCTGGAGGTCTGTTCTTAACCTGAAACAGTTCTTAACCTGAAGCACCACTTTAGCTAATGGGGCCTCCTGCTGCCACCACATGATTTCTGTTCTCATCCTGAACGAAAGTTCTTAACCCGAGGTACTATTTCTGGGTTAGCGGAGTCTGTAACCTGAAGCATCTGTAACCTGAGGTACCACTGTATAAACAAAAAAAGAAGAGGTGATCTCTAAAAATACAGATAAGTATCTGACTGTTCACTACAAAGCACCTTGGAGAATATAATTGTATACATGGGAATTTACAGGGGGAAAACCCACTCCCCAAAATCCTCTAGATTGTCACTGTTCTCTCCTCAGAACTTCTGACAGAGGCTCTTCACTGTCAGAGGGGATTTTGTTACATCAAGGCCCAAAACCTGTGGGGGGATTATGTTTCTGGGGTCAGAATGCAAAAGCAATATTGGATAAGTCAGGAAGACCCCCGAAAATGCGCCCCAAGCAACCATCCCTACGTGTCCGAAGCCAGAGATCTTGAGAGCTTTATGCAACCTTTGTAGAGGCCAGTAAGCAAGGTGGACTTAGAAACCCTTTCTCCCACTGCCAAAGCGCCCCCCCCCAATTGCCTTCTGGGCTTTGGAGACTCTTGTGAGATCTCACACAGTCCCTTCCAAGAGGTTTTCCCATCTCTCACCCTCTTTCTATTTATTTATTTATTAATTTGTTTAGACAAAGTGCTCCAGGCTGCAATCACACAAGTAAGTTGTGCGTTCTGGACCGACTAGCAAACAGGTCTCTGATTTTGCTATATTGCCACATAAGCTTCCCTGAGTAGCAGCAAAAAAAAAAGAAAAAAAAAGGGGGGGGGATTTTGGAACTTCCATTCATGGTCAGTGGAGGTTTTGGGGAAGGAAAGGGAATCTGAGAAAGGGATTGAGGCTGAGGAAGGTTTTAAGTGATGCCCGTGCATAATTCTGGTTTTATTCATAAAAGATGATGGTATTGTCTCTAGAAAACTCAAGTTGGAGGTTGGAGAGAGAACATCAAAACAGGAATATTGCAGGGGGTGTGTGTTGCTGTTGTTTCCTAAATTATTTTCTTGCTTCTTTCCCCCTTTGCACCTCCTGCACTGACAGAAGTAGCCTATTCCCAAGGGAGAGAAAACAGGCAAGTTTGGGGACTGACAGGGGACCCAATCAATCAGTGTCATTTACAAAGCTGGCCTGAGAAGGGAGAGTTGCATCATGATTGACACAAGGGATGGCCAATCACCGTTCTGCAAATATGGTTTCTCCTGAAGTGCCTGTCAGCTCAGTCCTGAAGAGGAGACTGAATGTGCCATGATGACAGTGAATATATGCTTGTCTGTCTGCACCTTCAGTCAAGAGAGTCTCAGGTTCGCTTTCTCGCTCACATAAAAGTAGGGCTGGAGGGTCTCTCCTGAGAAGGGGGCTGCTGTATCTGCATGGAGAAGGGCTGCTGTATCTGCATCGTAAAAGGACACCCGTCTCCCTTCACAGTTCAGGGTCACTCGGATCCTCTCAGGCTCCTCACTTGGAACAGGGTCCTCATAGGGGGAGCATAACTTGTACCCACCGTCCCACTTCCCCAAACCCCAGATCCCTTCCGTAGTATCAAAACCTAAATCACCCTTCCTCTTCACAGACTTTCTGGCCACCCCCACCCCCCACCCCTCCTCTCTTCCCACAATGACCTCCCAGAAATGTCTGCCTGATGTGAAACCCTCACATCCCAGCACATCGCCATGTGTGTCAAATCTCTCAGGGTTGTTCGGCAGGCGTCTACGCACTTCTCCATCTCTCACACTCTTTCGATCCTCAGACAGGATGAGGTAAGGATTTGCTGTGTCTGGATCCAAAGTTACGTTTTCTGTGGGGGCAGAGGAGGAAAGAGAAGAGAAACGACGTCAACGGGGAAGCTGACTCTGTTTTAGGTACATGACAGAAATAGCATCCGCTCTGAAATGAACAGGGTCTCCATGGCTCTGCATTCAAGACAGGTTCTTAATGATTCTTGAAATATTTGCAGTTCTTTCAAGTGTTTGAAGTACTTAACACACATTCTCTACATAGAACCCTTGCAAGTTCCCAGTAAGTTAAGTCAATCTTACTATGGCCATTTTTCAGATGGGAGGACTGAAGCTGAGAGACAGTGGCTTGTCTAAGGCCAAACCCACAGTTCATGGCAGAAGGGTCCTCTAGTCCAACCCCCTGCTATGTAGGGATCCCAACTAAAGCATGCACGACAGGGGGCCACCCAACCTCTGCTTAAAAACCTCCAAAGATGAAGAGTCTACCACCATCTGAGGGACTCCATTCCATGTTCTGCAGTGTGATGCAGGAGTCCCTGGCAGGTGTTTGGGCCTATGGTTTGTTTCCCCCAGGAAAACTATAAGCAGTTAGCCAAGAACAAACTCAATTTTAGCTTGCAGTTTGGTTAGAGCAACGCAGAATATTGATGGTTCTATTACATCGTTGATATGAATGGCTTTCTTTTCCTATGAATTGTGTTAATCGTTAATGCATTCACACACACACACACACACACACATTTGTCACCTTCAATGCAAAGACCCCATCCTGGCTCCCCAGACCTGATTTGGCTATATAATTCATCTTTTTCTTCACTGTTCCTCACATTTATGGAAAAGGGGGGCAGTGGAAGCATCACGAGAAACCAATTTAAAAATTGGTCAGGCTGGTGGACATTAGAAAGAAGATCTGCTCTGCAGTCCTCCCTACCCCTGCCACGTTACGGAAAGTAATCAAGTGATTTCTTTTTAAAAACACACTTTTGCACTTTGGAAATTATGTGGGATATTGGATGTTGCCAGTGCTGCTATTAGTTTTTTGTTTTGTTAAATGTAATGTGTTTTTCAAGTTTATTGTATTGATTAACTTTTATGTATTTTACTAAGTGTTTTCTAAAAGAATCCCAGAATATGATTTTAAAGGTAAATAAGAGTTTCCTTTATGCTGCCATTTTTACATCTTTTCCAGCTCTTATGATTCCCTTTTTGTGGTGTCCAGAATCAGGCCAGACTGGACTTCTATCTTGCCATTGAGCCTTTTCCCCTGGTCTGTGGTGTAATTCTGCCCTGCTCTTTTAGGTTTACTCAACTTTCTCTTGTTTTAGCAGAGAAGTCATGTCTCCCCTCCAATACAAAAGCTGAGGGAAGACCCCCAATCTTGCAGGGACGCTGAACCACTGCAGTTCACACTCAGGCAGCCCCCAGCTCCCTCCACTGACACCAGAACCCATTCACCTTCTAGCCCCCAAAGGTTGTTGCAGCCATTTTCTGAGCTATTTGTGTTCATGCATTTCCCACTCTTACATAAAAGGGGTGGGGATCTTGTATGGCTCAAAGGGATATTTCCCCCTCATGTGCCGGGAGCCTTTGGCTTCACACCACCCCTGTGTCTTATTGAGATTCGGCACAGAAAAGCCAGCCATCCTGGGCTGTGGGCTTCCTAAGAGTCTGCAGGATCAGGCCATGAGCCCCTGTAGCCCAGCAAGCTGCTCTCACGGAACAGATGCCTCTGGGAAATAAGGGAAAATACGGCATGGACGGAAGAGGTGCAGTGGCCTGGTCTTTTGAGATGCGGATCCCATCTCTCCCTAATTAGTGTCTGTGCTTCACCCGGAAATGTACCTTTTCGCAGCTGAAGTCCATATTCCACAGTGTCTGGGAGAGAAAAGGGAACAGAGATTTAGCATCACACCATCATTCAGACAACAAACCTGGAATGAACAATATGAGCTCATGAGATAGTAGCCAGGTGTTGTGGACTACAAGTCCCATCCTCCCTAACCACTGGCCATGACATCTGGAGATTATGGGAGTTGTAGTTAAAACTATTTGAAGGTCTCCATACTGGCTATCCCTGCATAACCAGGGCAGGGGTGATGTCAAAGGTCAGTCCTGCCCAAATCTTGGGAGGAGGAGCAGGACCCCCAGAAGATCTCCCCATCAACAACAAGGTCCAGACATGCCTGTTCCAGGACAGGAGGCCTCAGCCCCAGTCCCCTCTGTTCCTGGCTGGCTCCTGGACAGCCCTCCTCTCTCCTTCTGCCCCCCTTACATCAATCTCAGGGCCAAAGAAACAGGTGAAATGCCCGAAAAGTGAGATGTGTGAAAGCACCCAAAGCCTGGCTGAGAGATGTGAAGAGTTCAAGTACAACTTTTTACAGACACTCACCACTTGAGGGAGGCTTACATTCCTGAAGATTGTGCATAAAGGCAGATCGTGCAAAGTCAGAATGACTCCTGGAATCACCCCTGCCATCAGAGATCTCAAAACGGTCCCTTGAGATCTCGCAGGAGCCTCTCAGAACCAAGTAAGGTCTTAAAAGCGATTTGCACGGTGGCCAAACCCTTCATGGCAAGAGCTTTCAAGCCCTTTACCTTGCTGACTGGAATCTGGGAGGCTCCCCCAAGATCTCGCAGGAGCTTCCAGAGCCCAGCAAGAAGGGTTTATCCTCCTCTTTCAATTGCCTAAATAAAATCAGTTGTGAGTCATCTACATAGCAAAGTGTGGTTTCTAGATATTGAAAGAGAATAAATAAATAAGCCTTCTATTTTCCAGGCATGGCTAATATTCCGTATGACCTGGGGCCTGTCATGAACACTTCTAAACATCCAGTACAAAGTACTTTCAGCCCTTCTTTAAGGTAAAGGTAAAGGGACCCCTGACCATTAGGTCCAGTCGTAGCCGACTCTGGGGTTGCAGTTCTCATCTCGCTTTACTGGCTGAGGGAGCCGGCGTACAGCAGTAAAGTAATGCTTTTCCCTGGCTTGGGCTTAGGATATTTCCGTTTCACCTTAAAAGGGAGCAGGCTTTGTGAGTCACAGAGTCTGCGTATTTCCTCTTCACAGGAAGTTTATGTTTTGTCTCTTGCTTTCGTTTCTCTCTCTGTGTCTGAGACACTGAAGCAGGCAGTCATGTTTTTTCTTTGTTCTGACCAACGCTGAATAAACTTGTAAATATGCTCTCCTGAGTGCGTCTTTCGCTGTGCGAACTCTGCTGATAGAGCGTGCAAGAGCTCTGGAATGTGGGAAACTATTTCTGGGGCTCGTGTCGCTAATTGCTGATACTGTATCTACGGGAGATCGATGGATCGTCCGGAGGCGACATGGAGTCATGATGGGCTTTATCTGCCTGGCAGTATCCCAACAGTCATGTGGCCAGAATGACTAAGCCACTTCTGGCAAACCAGAGCAGCACATGGAAACGCCGTTTACCTTCCCGCCAGAGCGGTACCTACTTGCACTTTGGCGTGCTTTCAAACTGCTAGGTGGGCAGGAGCAGGGACTGAGCAACGGGAGCTCACCCCATTGCGGGGATTTGAACTGCCAACCTTCTGATCAGCAAGCCCTAGGCTCTGTGGTTTAACCCACAGCGCCACCCGCGTCCCCTTCAGCCCTTCTTTACTACCTCTGAATTTCTTCATGACTCCCTTTACCATCCCCTTTCAATTGCCTAAGGAAAATCAGTTGTGAGTCATCTACATAGGAAAGTGTGACTTCTAGATATTGAAAAGAATAAATAAATAAACATTCCATTTTCCTAGCACTGCTAATGAGCTGGAGTCTTTCATGAACAATTCTAAATATCCAGTACAAAATATTTTCAACCCATCTTTACTACCTCTGAATTTCTTCATGACACCCTTCAGGAAGGGATTTATATCTTTGAAGTCCCAGATCCTCCACTTCAGGGCAGGAGGAAAAGCCACAGGAGGATTCTTTTATTTCTCCTTCTCCTGAGACCTGGGAGGAGGAGAACAAAGTGAAGCCACCATCCTTCCAATGCAAGGAGCTTTCTGAGAAGACAGGTGTCTCATCCTGATGATAAATGCACCATGGAAATATCATGAAGACTTGGGAGCAGGGTTTTCCTACGGCAAAAAGGAGCATCTAGCTGACGTGTGGATCTAGAAAGCATCTAAGAAGTTGAAGGAAAACCGAAATACACCTGCTTTTGAATTTTGAATGAAATATATGAATAGGAGATTGAAGATAAAGAAGCTGATATATACCCATTATTATTTTTTTAAGAAAAGTGAACCATACTGGGTCCTTATGCAGAGATTTTAGGACTACACCAGTTTTAGTGAAGCATTTCAAGTGATTAATGAGGAAAACAAAATAGATCTGGTATGTGCATTTCTGAAATATAAGGAAGTTCAGAATGCTTTAGAATGGCTTTTGCAATTAACATTATAAATGTATTTTAGCACAGTGGTTATATTTTAAAAATGGAGAAAATATTAGAAATTAAAGCAGTATTTTCTAAACATGCAAGATTTTCAAAATTCTTGAATTTTTGAACATGTTGTAGGTGTTTGGGGGAGAAGGCTCTCAGCGGCTACTCTTCACGTTGGCTGAGTCAAAGGCAGTGGTGCCTCTGAACTCCAGTTGCTGAAACCACCAGAGCAGAGTGTCCTCTGGGGCTCAGATCCTGCCCACTGGTTTCCCACTGGCTTCTGGTTAGTCACTGTGAAAACAGGATGCTGGACTAGATGGACCACTGGCCTGATCCAGCAGGGCCCTTTCTCACCTTCTTATGGCTGAGGAAGAAACTGCAGGAGCCTGAAATACACTGAATATTTAAGGGTAAGTTATAGTGAAGATATTTACAAGCACCTTTGGGGTGTCCCCCTTTTTTGTATCAGTTGCAGAGTAAATGAATCCATCACAGAAATGGACCTTCAGAAATATGCAATGGGGAACGGCTTCCTGTCTGTGATTGTAGCAACAAACTACCACAAAAATATGTCTCTACTTTTGTCTGTGATTTTGTGAAATGGACGGTGGAGTCCTAAGCTATCTCCGGAAGGAGGAACTGGAGAGTGAGTTTCTCACTTGTTAAACAGGAACTTTCCCAATACAGTGGTACCTCGGGTTAAGTACTTAATTCGTTCTGGAGGTCCATCCTTAACCTGAAACTGTTCTTAACCTGAAGCACCACTTTAGCTAATGGGCCCCCTGCTGCAGCTGCGCCACCAGAGCCCAATTTCTGTTCTCATCCTGAAGCAAAGTTCTTAACCTGAGGTACTATTTCTGAGTTAGCGGAGTCTGTAACCTGAAGCGTATGTAACCTGAAGTGCATGTAACCCGAGGTACCACTGTACATTATCTTAAAGCAGTAGATTTCCATCACTTACCTCTGCAAGAAGCTTCTGATATCCTGGAAAGAAGGAAAGAAAAATATATCCGTGGAGCCATTTCTGCAGAGAGCCCTGCGGTCAGTTATACTAAGCAGCTGAAGCAGAGAGAGGTTAGCCAAGCACAAAACAAAAGACCCCCAATAAAATACACTACGCCATATAATTTTGGAATAACCATCAGATGGCAAAAGTCAGCCATTCCAGTGATGACTAATAAAAGGCCCCTTTCTTCTCTTTTGACCAAGTCACCCGAACACCTGAGAGATTCAATCCCACCTCCCTGATTTGCCATTTTGCCCTGCAGCGCATGCTGGTTCCGTGTTCACATGCAACTAATCGGTTCACTGCTATGTACATCCCGCACTCAATCATATCCTATGAACCACCCTGAGACCTGTGGGTATTGGGTGGTACACAAACTTATTTTAATAATAATAATAATAATAATAATAATAATAATAATAATAGGTCACCCCCTCTCTGGCTGGACACAAGACAGCATCTGAATGAAAAGATGTTGCAGTGCCAATTTGGAATGCCTGTGTCGGTTGTTTTCAACTCGCTTTTACTCAGGCACACTGAAATGAATGGACCTAAGATAGTCTACTCTGAGTAAAGGTTAATTGAATACAGAGCCCTATTGGCTTGTGGGCTTCCCTGAGACCTCTGGTTGGCCAATGAAAGAACAGGAAGCAGGACAGAAAGGGCCTGTGCTTTGATCTAGTGACAACTTGAAGAAGATATTGGGGGGTGGGCAGGTAAGCTACGCCCCACATAATCAATCACAAGATGCAGCACACAAACCCCATTTCAATAGAAATGCCCATTATTGGTGGGGGGGGGGCTGGCCCCCTCAAATATTTTATTGGGCAGTCTAAGGGACCTTGGCCTCTCGGAGTTAGCTGCTATGTCATGTACTGCTTGTTCCTCTGACAACAGTATTTTTATGTGGGGAAGGACTAAGAAATGCCTGTAGTCTGAAGCAGCACACTCCACCCTGTCACATCAGGATGAGGCCTCACCTGAAGGAGTTCACTCGCTGGTTCCTGAAGCTTCTCCTCCATCTCCCGGATGAGGCTGTCAAGAGAGGAGAGTTCCCTGGAGAGTCTGGCCAGGTGCGCCTCCCTTTTGGCTGCAATCTCCTTCTCCACTTCTGCCATCTGGGCCAGAATACGTTTCTCCTGTTCTTCCAGAAACTGGTGCAGTCGCCTGAACTCAGCCACCATCTTTTCCCTCTCTGCACCTGTTTGTTTCTGCAGCAAAGCGATTGAAAAAAGAGAACAGTGGGCCAATATCAGGCATCTAGTCTGCTCTTGCAGGATAAAGAGGCCAGTTATCCCAATTCCCTTGGAAGGCCACTTCTGACATATTCAGCAGAGAAAGAGCTTCGTAAAAACTGTTAAATTGATTTATTGGTTTGGCGTGACCCCCGCTAATTGATTTACGGTCCACAATTAGCTCTTTATGCCCGGCGCGCTTCCGCTGCGCCACTCAGCTCCGTCTCCAGTAGCTCTCCAGTCACGCCTCAGCAGAGTTGAACACAGCGGTGAAAACTGTCACGTAGCTTCACTTAGCTTCAGACAAACACACAGAGACCAGGTTTGTCCATTTCAGTTCTTTATTCCGACATTCCCCAGGAATCTCCTGGGCTCACCGCAGCCATGACGAACTGCGACCTCTTTCTCACAGAGACCAGAGAGGAACAGAGCGTAACTCCTCCCAGACTCCTCCCAGCTTCTAAAGCTGACGTCAGAATGTTGAGGCATCATGGGAACAACTTAACCTGTTAAGTTCCAAACCCAACACCCCCTCTTGCCGAACCATTCTGACAAGACCTTTTTGAGTTCAACACCTTCCCCTTTGCCTTATGCCACTTCCCGGCATCTTTCCCAGGCACCTGTTGAACCCCTTCAACACTCCCAGAATCACACTGTGCGACACTTTTCCACGCACTTGTGACCTGATACCCTACTGACCCATTTGGGCCAGCAGTTGTGTCTTCTCCGTCAGATCCTTCCCCCTCTGACTTGACACCCTGTTTGTGAGCTTTCTCCATTACGCTAACCGGAGATGAAGCCTCACACCTGGACACTCCTTTCACAACCTTTGGAGATGCCCAGACCTGCCCTGAACCCTGATCCTGGACCTGGTCCCCATCACCGGGTTCTGAACCCTGATCCTGGACCTGGTCCCTATCACCGGGATCAGCCTCTGGCTCCCTTTCCTCCTCAGAATCAGACAGACATTCTGAGAGAAAATCAGAACTATCCCTGAGTCTTGAACACCCATCCTGTTCACAGAACTCAGCCTGCTTACTGACCAGCAGCTTGGTTTGATCACCCTCTGGGTATGCAAACTTCCACCCATTGGTTGCAGGATCATATCCACAGAAGATCATTTCCTGAACCTTTGGACCACCTGCCTCAAAGAGCTCAAAGGGCTCTTTGGCTACCCTCCCAAACCCGGGAAAACCATGTACCTGTGCACCCTTGCATGCCCTGCACCCTAGGGACCTCCCACATTTCCGGAGTTTGTACCCTTTTGTGCACCTGTGCAGCTTTTGCACATGACTGGGAACCTTAGCACACTGCGCCTGTGCTTTTCCAGCATTCCCACCACCCTCCAGAGGTGACTCCAGAACAAAGAGATTGTTCTGCCCCCTTTTCACGTTGGCCACTTGTTTCCCCCCAACGTAGACCTCTAGCTCCTCCTGTAAAGGAGAAAAAAACATGTTAGCCACAGCAGAAACCGACTTTCTCATTCCGTCTGCTAACATCACAGTTGTGTCCTGTTGAAACAGCCCTGCAGTTCCGCATTTCGCCAGCAGGCTCGCTTAGCAGGTGCTGACCAAAAGCAGTATTCAAAACTCAGCGTGTCACCGTGTCCTGGCTGGAGTTGTTCTTCACAGTTGCCATAGAAGCAGTGATAAGAAAACAACCCTCCCCAGCGTCTGAACCACGTCTTTCCCTTGCGTTCCCACGCTGGCCTCCTCTCCGAGACTGACTCCCATGGGAACTCAGCTGGTTGACCTTGGGACCTTCCTGCCCAGCTGTCTCCGCTCTCCATGGGCAGCAACGACGAACTCCAGTGGAAAAACACTGCCCGGGGCTCCTCCCAGCTGGCTTCCTTCTCCTTCTTCCGGAAAAGCACTCCTTGCCAGCTCCGCCCCCTCTGGCCTGGCTCCCACTGCGGCTTTCTGGGAACCTGCTTTGTTGACATTCCACTCCAGCACGCACAGTGGACAAGCCTTTACACTTGCCTTTGGAATTCTTCGCCCCCCCCAATCTGCTCACTAGCACTCCTTGAGGCTAAAACATCAGGAACAGGGGCTCCAGCCATCTCTAGGCTTTTCTCAATGCTTTCTCCAGGGCTCTGGCCTCCTGCTGAAGCTTCACAGCACATCCCAGGCAGCCCTTGCTGACTTTACGCCCTTGCCCAACTTCTTAGAGTGAGCTGTTCAATCGGAACGTCCTCCAAGACCTGGCTGTCTGCCATTGTCTTCCGTTCTCCCAAGGGGCCCCAAGCTGTACTCACAGATCACAAGCTCCTCCGGCACCCATCCGTGGAGAAACGATTTTCCAGCTGCTCTTCAGCTCCCAGCACTCAGCTCTCAGCACAGGCAAAAACTCCTGCCAGCGTCTCTGCTTCAGACCGCAGACTTCAAACGCATTCCGGCAGC
This sequence comes from Podarcis pityusensis, assembly GCF_964106645.2. NCBI lineage: Eukaryota > Metazoa > Chordata > Lepidosauria > Squamata > Lacertidae > Podarcis > Podarcis pityusensis. The sequence goes on from NW_028293200.1 coordinate 16,873, forward strand.
TCCGTTGCTGTGACAGTTTTACGATCGGTGATTAAGGGTCCATAACCTGTGGAATTGATTTATTGGTTTGGCGTGACCCCCGCTAATTGATTTACGGTCCACAATTAGCTCTTTATGCCCGGCGCGCTTCCGCTGCGCCACTCAGCTCCGTCTCCAGTAGCTCTCCAGTCACGCCTCAGCAGAGTTGAACACAGCGGTGAAAACTGTCACGTAGCTTCACTTAGCTTCAGACAAACACACAGAGACCAGGTTTGTCCATTTCAGTTCTTTATTCCGACATTCCCCAGGAATCTCCTGGGCTCACCTCAGCCATGACGAACTGCGACCTCTTTCTCACAGAGACCAGAGAGGAACAGAGCGTAACTCCTCCCAGACTCCTCCCAGCTTCTAAAGCTGACGTCAGAATGTTGAGGCATCATGGGAACAACTTAACCTGTTAAGTTCCAAACCCAACAAAAACTTGCAAGCCCAACCCCTCCTTTAAATGGTCTTTCAGGCTCTGTGGGAGATCAGACCATTCAAAAATAAACCTCTTTCTGTATTTCATATTTATTTTCCCAGATTTTGATTTTGTTTGCTTCTGCACCAGCAAAAAGAGAAAGAGGAGGAGAAAACCAGGCCAATATTAGGCATAATACTGCAGGATGAAGAGACCAGTTATTAGAATTCACTTGGAAGGGCATGTCTGCCATTTTAGAGAGATCACTCCAGCAGGAAAAGAGTTTCATAAAAATTTACAAGCCCACCCCCACCTTCAAATGGTCTTTCATGCCCTGTGTGTGATCAGACTGTTCAAAAATACTGTAAACTTCTTTCTGTATTCCATCTTCATTTTTCCCCAGATATTATACTACAGTATTACCTCCGGGTTGCGGATGGGATCCATTCCGGAGCTCCAGCCGGATCTCAAAGTTTCAGCAACTGGAGGTGCCTGTTCTGCGCATGTGCGTGATAGGCCGCTTCTGCGCATGCGCGCAGTGAAACCCAGAAAAATACTTCTGGGTTTGCCATGTTCGCATCCTGAAGTTTACATAACCAGAGGGTTGTGTAACACGAGGTACTACTGCATAACATTTTTCACCTTAAATAAAAATAATGCTTACAAGCAGGTCTTGACTTTCCTTTTCTGTGCCCGCTTTAAATTCCAGAATTTTCTCTCTCTCCTTCTTCACATTGTCTAGGCAGCTGCTTATCTGTCCCTGAAAAGAAAAGAAAATCAAACTTTGGTTGTTGTTTTTCTTTGTTGGAGTTTTAGTATTCATAATAACAGGAAAGTTGAATCAGATGCTTGCTCCCTGCCCCAAAGACTGTGGTCTTTGCCTTCGTCATCCTGGGAGCCTGTGGCGCAATGGGTCAGTGTGTCTGGCTGTCAACCAGAAGGTTGGTGGTTGGAGCCCAACCAGGGACGGCTGTGGGCAGAATTCCTGCATTGCGGGGGGTTGGACTAGATGGCCCTCAGGGTCCCTTCCAACTCCACCATTCTGTGATTCTATCCCTGCCACCTCCATTGCTCCTCCCTCCAGCCCTTTCCTAAGGGAGCTGCTTCCAGAGGATGAACTGGGGGTGAGTTTCTCCTGCAGGGGGACATTAGGGGCACTGTAATCCCCAGAACGGTAAAAATAAATTGAACAGAGTTTCAGAAGTTTACTGACAAGAGACTCTTTGTCTGCAGGAGGGGGAGAATATATTAAAACATTGTCCTGCAAAACCCCCTTCTCTGTAGCTATTTCGCCCTCATCAAACCCAAAGGAAATCCAGAGAGATTTCTTACCTTGTACTCCTCGAAAGCCTCTTCCAGAAGAATCGCCTCGTGGCTTTTGTGCTCCTTGGACGCAATACACACGACACAGATGGGGCTTTCGTCCTCCTTGCAGAAGAGCTTCAGGGGCTCCTGGTGCTTCTCGCAGATCTTCCCCTTTCCTTCGGCCCCCTTTCCCCCATGAAGACGGAGTTTCCCGAGTGTAAGTTTTTCCAAAACATTTGCCAGCGGCCGATTGGGGATGAGGTTCCTGTGCTGAATGATTTCCCTGCACTGAGGGCAGGAAGCCTCTCCCTCGGATTCCCCCCAGCACTGGATCAGGCAGGATCGGCAGAAGTTGTGCCCGCACTCCGGGATGATCACCGGATCCCTGAAACACTCCAGGCAGATGGGGCAAGTAACTTCCTCTCAGAGATCCTGCTCGGGACCCCCAGAAGCAGCCATGGCTGCTGCCTCGCCCGGAAGAGAGAGATGGTTTCGTTTTCTCTCTTTTGCGTCTGCAAATGGGCGTGTTTCCTTTCCAGGAAATTCAGGTGCTATAGCTCGAGATCACTGCTGCCCGAAGAGTTGGGTTAAATGGGAGACAGAGTCTTCCCGCCATGGGAATTTATATTTTTTAAAAGGAAGGGTATAATTCGTGGCTGCCGATTTAAGGAGCCGTTTTCCAAGGAGAAGTGGAGGAAGCGAGTTTTTTTTTATGAGCTTCATGTCAGCCTCACTCATTCGAAAGCCAGTGAATGAATCTGAATCTGAAGCCTCTCCCACCCTTAGTAGCAACCCATGCGTAAAAAGCAGGAAAGTCCAGCATGAACAGAATTTACACTGATCTCTAAATAGGCATGAGGGTGGTGGGTGGGGTGGAATCCGGGACTCCTGAGCTCTCTGGAGGCCAAGAGGGAAGCTGGACATCTTTTCCAACATTTATTGCGCGCGGGCACCCGGTTCCCTTTGCTTTACGAATGAATGGCGCTTTCGCAGAGAGAATTCAGGGCCGACGGCTTACGTGGCTGGAGGTAATGTCAACACGAGTGAAGGGTGCGACGTGGCACAAAGTCCCGGCCCCACGCCCTGGTCGATCCTGCCTCCAGGTCAAGTCACTAGTCCTCTGGGAGGATACCAAGCGGCGTCGAGGCACCGCCGCCCCCTAGCGACCGGGTATGGAAACGCGGAGTGTGCACCCTTTCCCCGCTCCATGGAGAGGTTTCAGCTCTGAAGTTGTTGCTTTCGGAGCCCCTTTCCCGCTGTAAGACACAAAAGTTCAGACTCCAAGGAGCATCGCAGCCGGAGCCCAACCCTCCCCTGTGATGCACATTCCCACGGGACCATTGGACACCCATCCACAGCCCCTGAGAACATGGGATGGAGGCTAGGGGGTTTCGGAAGAGATTAAGAAAACAATCTGTCTTCACTTCCTCTTCCCATTTGAGGAGTGGGACTCTGTCAGAAATGTTCCTGTCATGTTCCCTCTCCTTGGCCGTTGGCCCTGTTCCCGGTTCTTCAGTTGTCTGGCTGCCATGGCAGATAAGGCTGAGTCTCACTCACCCAAAGGACTTGGAATGCATGCAGAAGTTGCGGAGACAAACATCAGAAAACAGTTTAATAAATCTCCCGCCACCCCTCTCCTAGGAGCCCCTGCAGTTCAATAAAAGCCTCCAGAATTCTCTCTTCAATCCCATTTTCATTAACATTTATTCTGGCAAAAGCGGGTAGTATTTCAAGTCCTGCTCAGAACAGACTCATTGAAGTCAATAAGCATGACTAACATTGGCTTATTCATTTAAATGGGCTTACTCTGAGTAGGACATACTTGAAGCCAACCCAGAGGGTGTATAGGATTGCTAGCCATCCTAGCCCAGACGTTTCTCCCATGCATTTCAGCAGAATCCACCAGAATTCTCTCTTCTCCACCTTACAAGTTTTGCTCCAGGAGGACTTCCGGGTTGGCGCCATCGCCGAATGGCGGACTCCCTCCGAGCTCCGGAGGGAGTCTGCTCGGCAGGGGCTGGGTCCTACCGCACCGGCGATGCGGGGACCCTTAAAAACCACGGCCACGGAGGTCGTGGACATGGAGACTCGGCTGGCACCGCTAGCGCCCTCCCAACTCGTGAAGGAGCCTTTTTAAAGGCTACGGATCGGGTGCCGGGGAGAAGCGTGGTGCTTTGAGTCCTCTGCTATCCCTGCCGAGCGCAGCCGCATGCCATCCGGCGGAGAGCGCTGACTTCTTCCATTGAAAATTCGGACTTCTTAACAACAACCCGTGAGTAATTGGGAAACCGGGTTCAAAAGGAGGGAAAAAAAGAATTCTTTTTTTTCGGATTGGACACGAGCGGGGGGGGATCCAAAAAGGAAGTCAGTCCCCCCCCCTACTGTAAACCTTCCAAAACAAGGACGGGGAAACCAAGGTCCAAAAAGATGTGTATTGCTGATTAAAACTAAGAATTCCACGATGGGGAACTATAAGAACTGTGCTGGAGGAAGAATTGAGGGAGAAGAAACGTAACCCCCCCCCCCCTGGGAACCGGGGTGATTGAAGAGAGAGCCTGGTGAAAAGAGTCGGAGATTTTGACAGCTGTCAAAGTAGCTGTCAAAGTCGGAAAGCAGAGAGGATTTTATTATGAGAACTTTGCTGGTTGAATTTGTTACAATTTGCTATAATTTGTTAAAACTTGGATACAAAATGGCGATAACATGGATAACAATCGGACTTTTGGACTAGAGAAAACAAAGTTACAACAATCCCCCTAGCGGAGTTTTGGGACATTACAAAGATGGTCGTAAGTGGAAAAATACCATTGGAATTTTACAGGACTGGTTATCTTCTGGGAAAGCTGCAAAACGGAAATAATATTTTGTCTACAGGGTGTTCGGCTAAAGGAGACAATAGAATTTTCTATTGAAGAAAGGAAGGGACTGAACGCAAGTTTTCGTTCCTGAATAATAATAATCCCTGCAGAGTTACTAAGCTTCTGAATTAGAACGTTTCAGCAGCGGAACAAGAGGAAACTGGACTACAACTTGGAAAGAACAATGGGGGGAGTTTTATTTAAAGATTTGAAGTTAAATGTTTTAAAAAATAATTATAAACAGAAAAAGCCAGCAAGGAATTGGGGGAAATAGGTGATTTATGGACTTTAAGAATTCCAGGCGGATAACATGGTTTGGTGGTCAGGGGGATATTAAACCGGGGACAGGGGGGGGGGAGAACTAAAATCCAAAGGCTTGTCAATTTTTTTTTTTTCTGAATGAGCTTTTTCTTCATCTATTATATTTTTTATTTCTTATTTCTTATATTTCTATTGTGTGGGGTGTCTTTATCATTAAAAAAAGGGAAATTGTGGAATGAAAATGGGGTGGGCCCTGGGGAGAGAACTTTTGTTTTTTATTAAGGGTATTGATGAGGAGTGTATAAATTTTAAATTCGAATAATGGTCTAAACAAATTAAGTTTCAATTAGAACTGAGAGCTTGTGGAGCCAACAATATGAAAGGGGAATATGGTAGGGGTGGGGGAAGGGGGGAGTCCCAGAAAGTGGATGTATGAAAATAAGGCTTTAAATGTACTTTAACTCTTACTTTCTGTATTTTTGAAAATCTTAATAAATATCATTTAAAAAAAAAAAAAAACAAGTTTTGCTCCAGGAAACCTGCTGAATGGGGGAACTTGGTTCTCAAAAGCCCCTTTTTCTCACAACCCAGCTGATGACGCAGGCACCCTCCTAAATTCACTGGAGGAAGTGTCATGGGAAATGGATATTATACTGTTGAGTCTGAAGCAACATAGGAGCAACAAGAAGAACAATCTTTAATAGAATCAAACACATTAGCGCATGAAACATATCCCCAAATTCTTACAGGACCATTACACAAAAGGATAAGAAGAGGGGATCTCTAAAAATACAGGTAAGTATCTGACTGTTTGCTACAAAGCACCTTGGAGAAAATAATTGTATACAGTGGTACCTCGGGTTACAGACGCTTCAGGTTACAGACGCTTCAGGTTACAGACTCTGCTAACCCAAAAATATTACCACCGGTTAAGAACTTTGCTTCAGGATGAGAACAGAAATCGTGCTGCGGTGGCAGCCGGAGGCCCCATTAGCTAAAGTGGTACCTCAGGTTAAGAATGGACCTCCAGAACAAATTAAGTTCTTAACCCGAGGTACCACTGTACATGGGAATCCCCCCCCCCATGCGAAATCCTCTAGATTGTCATTGTTCTTTCCTCAGAACTTCTGACAGAGGCTCTTCACTGTCAGAGGGGATTTTGTTGCATTGAGGCCTGAAACCTATGTGGGGGTTACATTCCTGGAGTCAGCATGCAAAGGCAATATTGCACAAGTCAGGAAGACCCTCAAAAATGCCCCCCACGCAATTAGCGTGGTGTAGTGCTTAAGAGTGGTGGACTCATAATCTGGTGAACCGGGTTTGCTTCCCCGCACCTCCACATGCAGCTGCTGGGTGACCTTGGCCAGTCACACTTCTCTGGAGTCTCTCAGCCCCACTCACCTCACAGAGTGTTTGTTGTGGGGGAGGAAGGGAAAGGAGAATGTTAGCTGCTTTGAGACTCCTTAAGGGGAGAGATGGGGAGGATATCAAGTCCAAACCCCTCTTCTTCATCATCCCTACTTGTTCGAAGCCAGAGATCTTCAGAGCTTTATGTAACCTTTCTAGAGGCCGGGAAGCAAGGTGGACTTAGAAACTCTTCCCCCCACTGCCAAAGGCCCCCCCCCCATTGATTTCTGGGCTCTGGAGTCTCTTGTGAGATCTCACACAGTCCCTTCCAAGAGCTTTTCCCGGACTCACCCTCTATTTACTAATTTGTGTTTTGACAAAGGGCTTCAGGCTGTGATCATGTAAGTTAAGTTGTGCTGAGTTTTGGACTGACTGCACCCAACTAGCAAACAGGTCTCTTTGGATATGGGGATTTTGCTGAATTGCCACCTAAGCTTCCCTGAGGAGTAGCAAAAAAAGGGATTTTTGAACTTCCATTTCCCTGGCCAGTGGAGGCTTTGGGGAAGGAAAAGGGAATCTGAGAGCAGGATTGAGGCTGAGGAAGGTTTTAAGTGATGCCAGTGCATAATTCTGATTTTATTTAGCAAAGATGATGGTATTATCTCTAGAAATCTTAAGTCAGAATTGGAGGTTGGAGAAAGAACTACATTGAAACAGGAATGTGTGTGGGGTTGCTGCTGTTTCCTAAATCATTTTCTTGCTTCTTACCCCCTTTCCAACTCCTGCACCGAAAGAAGTACTCGATTCCCAACGGAGAGAAAACAGGCAAGTTTGGAGACTGACAGGGGACCCAGTCAATCAGTGTCATTTACAAAGTTGGCTCAAGAAGGGAGAGTTGCATCATGATTGACACAAGGGATGGCCAATCACCGTTCAGCAAATATGGTTTCTCCTTAAGTGCCTGTCAGCTCAGCCCTGAAGAGGAGACTGAATGTGCCATGATGACAATGAATATACACTTGTCTGTCTGCACCTTCAGTCAAGAGAGTCTCAGGTTCCCTTTCTTGCTCACAAAAAAGTAGGGCTGGAGGGTCTCTCCTGAGAAGGGGGCTGCTGTATCTGCATGGAGAAGGGCTGCTGTATCTGCATCGTAAAAGGACACCCGTCCCCCTTCACAGTTCAGGGTCACTCGGATCCTCTCGGGCTCCTCACATGGAACAGGGGCCTTACGGGGGGAGCAGAACTTGAGCTCACCATCCGACTTCCCCAAACCCCAGATCCCTTCTGTAGTATTAAAATACAAAACCCCCTTCCTCTTCACAGACTTTCTGGCTACCCCCACCCCCCACCCCTCCTCTCTTCCCACAATGACCTCCCAGAAATGTCTGCCTGATGTGAAACCCTCACACCCCAGAACACAGCAACATGTGTCAAATCTCTTAGGGTTGTCTGGCAGGTCTTGACGCACTCCTCCCTCTCTCACACTCTTTCGATCCTCAGACAGGGTGAGGAGGGGATGTGCTGTGTCTGGATCCAAAGTTACGCTTTCTGTGGGGGCAGAGGAGGAAAGAGAAGAGAAACAACGTCAACTGGGAAGCTGACTTTTCTTTAGGCACATGACAGAAATAGCATCCCCTCTGAAATGAACAGGGACTCCATGGCTCTGCATTGGAGACAGGGATGTCCATCAAGTTCTTAATGACTCTTGAAATATTTGCAGTTCTTTCAAGTACTTAATGCACATTCTCTACATAGAACCCTTGCAACTTCCCTGGAAGTTAAGTCAATATTAACTATGCCCATTTTTCAGATGGGAGGACTGAGGCTGAGAGACAGTGGCTTGTCTAAGGCCAAACCCACCCACCACAGTTCATGGCAGAAGGGTCTTTTGATAGTTCTATTACATCGTTGACATGAATGGCTTTCTTTTCCTATGAATTGTGTTAATCCTTAATGCATTTATTGTTGCAATCCTAAGATAAAGGGTGACACACACACACACAAAAAAAACCCACAAAAAAAATTATCACCTTCAATGCAAAGACCCCATCCTGGCTCCCCAGACCTGATTTGGCTATATAACTCGTCTTTTTCTTCACTGTTCCTCACATTTATGGAAAAGGTGGGCAGTGGAAGCACAATGAGAAGCCCATTTAGAAATTACCGGTAGTCAGGCTGGTGGACATTAGGATGAAGATCTGCTCTGCAGTCCTCCCCCTCCTCCTGCCACGTTGTAGAAAGTTAGTCAAGCAATTCCTTTTTAAAGACACACATTTGTACAGTGGCCTTTGGAAATTAAGTGGGATATTGGATGTTGCAAGTGCTGCTATTAGTAAAAAAAAAAAGTAAAATGTAATGGGTTTTGCTAATTTATTGTTGTCTTGATTAGCCTTTATGTATTTTACTTACTGCTGTTTTCTAAAAGAATCCCAGAATATAATTTTAAAGATAAGTAGGAGCTTCCTTTATGCTGCCACCTGCTGCCCCTTTCCCAGCTCTTATGAATCCCTTTTTGTGGTTTTCAGGATCAGACCAGACTGGACTTCTGTCTTCCCATTGAGCCTTTCCTCCTAGTCTGTGCTGTAATTCTGTCCTGCTCTTTAAAGTTTACTCAAGTTTCTCTAGTTTAAGCAGAGACGTCATGTCTCCCCTCCAACAGAAAAGCTGAGGGAAGACCCCCAATCTTGCAGGGAAGCTGGACCCCTGGAGTTCACACTCAGGCAGCCCCCAGCTCCCTCCACTGACACCAGAACCCATTCACCTTCTTGCCCCCCAAAGGTTGTTGCAGCCATTTTCTGAGCTATTTGTGTTCATACATTTCCCACTCTTACACCTTACTCTTACATAAAAGGGGTGGGGATCCTGTATGGCTCAAAGGGATATTTCCCCCTCATGTGCCGGGAGCCTTTGGCTTCACACCACCCCTGTGTCTTATTGAGATTTGGCACAGAAAAGCCAGCCATCCTGGGCTGGGGGCTTCCTAAGAGTCTGCAGGATCAGGCCAAGAGCCCATCTAGCCCAGGATGCTGCTCTCACGGAACAGATGCCTCTGGGAAATAAGGCATGGATGGAAGAGCTGCAGTGGCCTGGTCTTTTGAGAAGCGGATCCCCTCTCTCCCGAATTTGTGCCTGGGGAAATGGAAGGGGAAACCCAGCCAGATGAGTGGGGTATAAATAATAAATTATTATTATGATGATGATTAAAAGTACCTTTTCGCAGCTGAAGTCCATATTCCACAGTGTCTGGAAGAGAAAAGGGAACAGAAATTTAGCATCACACCATCATTCAGATAACAAACCTGGAAAAACAATATGAGCTCATGAGATTGTAGCCAGGTGTTGTGGACTACTTGGCCATGCCAGCTGGAGATTATGGGAGTTGGCAGTTAAACCTACCTGAAACTACGTGAAACCTACCTTAAAATGAAACTCTCCATGCTGGCTATCCCTGCAGAACCAGGGCAGGGGTGATGTCAAGGTTCAGACTTACCCAAATCTTGGGAGGAGGAGCAGGACCCCCAGAAGATCCCCCCATCAGCAACAAGATCCAGACATTCCTGTTCCAGGACAGGAGGCCTCAACCCCTCTGCTCCTGGCTGGCTCTTGGACAGCCCCCCTCCTTTCCTCCTCCTGCCCCCCCCTTACGTTAATCTCAGGGGCAAAGGAACAGAAGATATGCCCAAAAAGCTGTAGGCGAGGCTAGCTGGGAAATGGTTGAGATGTGTGAAAGCACCCAAAGCATGGCTAAGAGATGTGAAGACGTCAAGTACAAATTTTTACAGACAACTCGCGGCTTAAGGGAGGGTTACATCCTTGGCGATTGTGCAAAAAGGCAAATCGAGGAAAGTCAGAATGACCCCCGGATTCACCCCTGCCATCTGCAATCTCAAGATGGCCCCATGAGATCTCGCAGGAGCCTCTCAGAGCCTCGTAATCATGGTAGAGGTCTTAAAAGCGATTTGTGTGCCCGCCAGGCTTCCCCAAGATCTCACAAGAGTTTCCAGAGTCCAGCAAGAAGGGTTTACCATCCCCTTTCAATTGCATAAGAAAAATCAGTTGTGAGTCATCTACATAGGAAAGTGCGGCTCCTAGATAGTGAAAGAGAATAGATAAACCTTCTATTTTCACACTCAAGTTCGAGTTTTATTGCGGCAAAAGCCAGTAACACTAAACACAAGATCAAACAACAAGAAATCAACAACAACATCAGAAAAGAAAAAGATTACACAAGGGAACTTCGCAGTGTGCCATTCAACAGAGATTTACGCTTCCTAATTACTAAAGTGCAAAATTTGGCCACCTCATATGATATTGCGCTTGAGGAATCTTCCAGGAGGTATTTCCGTAGAATTTCGGGGGAGGATTCCAAATAATGTTGTAGGGGTATAAATTTTGATAAAAGCTGCAAAATAAGTTGAGCTCGTTCTTCACTATAAAATTCGCAAAATAAAAGAATGTGTGTGACAGATTCTACCTTATTAGACATACAGGAGCAGAGACGCGCATGCATTGGTACCCACGTGAATTTGCCATACAGCACTGCTGAGGGCATTGTCTCAAAGCGGGCTCTAGAGAAAGCCCATCTATAAGCTCCGTTAGTGATGTTAGTTAAGTAAGGGGCAGCTGCAAAATTAGGGCAAGCTTTTAAACATCTATACGTCTCCGGGAGTAGGGCGCCTTCTTGTTGTAATTCGACATCGTAAGGTCTCTGAGTGATAATTGCTTTTGCCTTATTCAGAGTTCCAATAAAAAGATTTTCAGGGTTTAGGCCAATTTGTTTGATCTTGTTAGTTATTTGCATAAGCCAAGGAGGATAGGGAACTGCGGCCAGGAAGCAAGGTAACCGTCCCTTAGGATTGTAATGGATTTTCAGCCAGAGGGATATTGCTTGCTCCCAGACTTTTAATTCCACTCTGGGCAGTCCTGCCTCTTGCCTTAAGACTGCATTAGGGGTACACTTTGGGGTAGCAAATAATGATCTTAAGAATTTTGATTGTACTGTTTCAAGGGTCTTAAGGTTGACAGAGAGGCTAATTTGAGAGCCATATAGGAGTTGGGCTAAAGATTTTGCCTGAAAAACTGTTAGGGCCATCGGGAGGAAGCCAGCTCCTTTCCTTCTGAATAATCTAAGGATAGCATTTGCACTTCTTCCTGCTGATATAGCTGATGTGGTCAAGTGTGCTGAGAATTTGGCATTATAAGAGAAAGTAATGCCTAAGTATTGGAAGGTCTTAGTCTGTTCAATGGCGTTTCCCTTTACACTCAAATTATCTTTCCTGAAGGAGCGGTTAAAATGTACAATTTTAGTTTTGGCAAAGTTAATTGTTAACAGTTCAGTGTTACATTGGTCACTAAACTTTCCTAAGGCACGTTTCAGACCCACTTTGGTTTGAGAGAGAAGAACAGCGTCATCCGCATACATTAAAACTGGTACTTTTCTGCCGTTAGAGAACACGGGGGGGGGGGGTTTCGATTTCACGGCAGCATGTGACCAGGGAGTTAACATAGATGTTGAATAAAAATGGGGCTAATAGGCATCCTTGTCTAACTCCTCTTTGGACTGGGATTTCTCTAGAGAGTCTGCCGTCCTGTGTGAGTCTTATCTGGAGGGTATTGTTCTCATGAAGCTTAATCATCAGAAGTAGTAACCTTCTGTTAATACCCATATTGGCCAATTTGGCCCAGAGCCTACTCCTGGATACAGAATCAAATGCTGCCTTTAGGTCCACAAAGGCCGCATACAATGAATTTTTCCAATGTTTCACATACTTATAGACAAAGTAATCTAACACTAAGCAGTGATCAATGGTGGAACGTCCAGATGTAAACCCTGCTTGTTCAATTTCTAGCAAGTTATTATGATCTAACCATTCACATAATTTTAGGCATAGATGTTTTGTATAAAGTTTACAGATCACATTCAGAAGACTAATTGGTCTATAATTAGATGGGCCAGAGGGGTTGCCCTTTTTAAATATAGGAACAATTATAGCTAGTCCCCAATCTTTAGGGATTTCAGTTGTCTTATCTATATATGAGAATAGATTTGCAAGGACCGGGGCCCACCAGTTTATTTGCGCTTTCAGAAGTTCAGCGACGATGAAATCACTTCCTGGGGCTTTGCCAGATTTCATTTGTAGAATTAGCGAAGTGATTTCAGTTTCAGATGTTGGGGGCCATGGTGTATCATTATCTAAGGGGATGTTAAGCGGCGCAGAAGGACGATGTTCCCTAAACAGCACTTTATAGTGCTCTTCCCATGAATTTGCAGGGATTATTGTGCCCTCATTAGGAGCTTTGGTTTGACTGGAGATAATTTTCCAGAAGTTGGTATTGTCTTTTTCTATTGACGCTTTTGTGAGGGCCTGCCAGATGAGAGAGTCTGCGGTTCTTTTTTTGGTTTTTAGTAACTCTTTGTAGTTCTTTTTTTTAAGTTGTAAGTCTAATTTAGTGATAGGGTTAGGATTTTGCTGGAAGACCTTAAAGCATTCCCTGAGTATAAGTTTTGCCTGAGTGCATTCGTGGTCAAACCATTTTTTGTTGGTAGGGGACTCATTTTGGTTAGATCTCCTGGGTCTTGACAATAACGGTTGGAGTTTTCGGATTAATGTGTTATAATGGTCAATTGGGGAGGTCTCTTCAGTGTCGTTGGAAGTCAGATCAGCCCAGAGGAGTTGACCTTCCATTGATTGTGTCCAAATGCTAAAATTGTTATTAACATAAGGGGACCATTTAATTCTGGATCTGCCTATTTGTTGTAAAGCATTAGGATCAGGTGCCTGTGGGGCAAGCCCACATCTAGAGGGTTCCCAGAATTCAGTCCTTTTAAGATTTAGGGGTAAATGGTCACTTTCGGTTCTTATATCTACAGTAAATTCAATATATTCATCAAAGAGTTCTTGGGAGACAAGGATGTAGTCAATAACAGAATGCCTTAAGCCTGACCAATAAGTAAATTGGCCAGGGCAGTCTCCCGAGGAGAGGCCGTTTAAGATAACAAGGTTTAATCTAAGTGCCATTAAAAAAAGACATGTACCAGCAAAATTGGTAACTGGGTCAAGTGAGTGACGCCTGAATAGGGGCCAATGTTCATCATTAGCATTTAGGGGACCTATTCCACTTTCGTTGATTAACTGTTCGTCTGAGTGGCCTAACCTTGCATTAAAATCCCCACCAATAATTAAGGAGGCAGAGGGAAACTTATTTGAGACAAGGAGAATGCAGTCTTCCAGTTCGTTCCAGATGTTTTTCAGATCAGTTTGTTTCATAAGTGGGTGAATATAAACACTGATGCATATGATCTTAAAGTGGGTAGAGAATATTTTAACAGCCAAAATCCATTTTTTATCGATTTTCAATTGGATAGGAGAGGTTCCTAGATCTGTCGATACGAAGGTGCTCAGACCTCCCGCCGGTCTTCCGCCTTTTGGGCCGATTGAGGCACAGGAATGGAAAGCAAAATAATTGTGTAGTTCAAAAGGATTTTGCATCCAGGTTTCTTGGAGCAGGATGATCTTGAACTGTGATACATAGGATAGAACGTCTTTGTCCATTGTTTTCGATTGCCATCCAGCAACGTTCCAGGATAGTAGTAGAGGTGAGGGACATTTTGTCTCTTTTAACAGTCAAAACGGAGGGGGGGCAGACTCTCTGTTAAAGACAGAAGATGTAACAAAAAAGTCAGTTATTTTACTTTGGGAAGATGGTAACTGTGAGGAGCCCTCCAAATTAAAGTTTTTAACAATTTGGTTCGACTGTTGGCACACCGTGGATGATCCACTGAGAGTAGATCCCTGAACAGGAAGTCTCTTCATTTCGAAATTCTTGGTACAACTTGACAGAGAAATACCCAGGGAGGGGGAAATTGAGTCCGTCGGAGTAAACCCTCTCGCAGATTTATCATCCGACATTCGGATGATTTTATTGATGCGTCCCATCGGGTCTTCAATCATTTCCGACGGCGGGTCCCGAGGTGTAACATTCGCAGTTTCCTTTGAAGGAGGTAATTGAGGGGGCATCACGGGGGTGGGAATTGTGGAAGACTCTCTCAGGGGCATCACTTGTGAACTACTTCTATCTCTGGTCGAAACTGGAGAAGATTCTAGCTCTGGCATAGATGAGTGAGTTAAAGAGGGATTTGAGTCAAGCAGGGAAATCAGAATTTCGTCCTTAGGTATGTTGGTCGATGAATATAGATGAAAGTTCAGTGAGGATGGCAGAGCCTGGTCGTCTCGTGATGTAGCGCACGGGGCAGAAACAACTTGAAGATTTGAGTCTTGTCGGATGGTTTTTGATTTCAGAGTGGGGCTGAGCTGAAGAAGGTCGACCACTTCTGTCCGGTGAGCCCAAGTGGGATTATTTGAGACATCATTAGTATCTTCCCCTCTATGTAGGACTTGCAAAAGCTGAGATTTAAGCGTGTCAAATCTTTGCATCATCACCGACTGTTCTTTCGGAGGGAGGGCTCTGAATGAATCAATAAGTTCCCTTTCGTCAAGGGCAGTCCGCAGGTTATCGTCCTCATATATGGCTGTTTGAGAAGGTATCGAGTTTGGTCGAGGATGGCACGCTGCAGAGTCATCGCGGTTGGGCCTGACAGTATTTTGAAGTAAGGCAAAGTCTCTTGTCCTAATGTCCTCACCGCCAGGGCACCTATTTAGAAGGGGTTTGATCTTGCTGTCTGTAAAAACCCTCGTTGCTACAATGTCGGCCATGGACAAAAGCGTTTTCCTCCTAACAGTAATAGATGGTATCTTTTCAGAGTGGAACGCAAGTATCACCTTCAAGAAGTTGGTCTGCCGGGGAAGGAGCATCACAGCATATAGGTCAATCTGATGTTTCTTAATTTTTAAAAGTTTGCTTGAACAGTCTTTAGCCCCTTCTAGCGTTGACCATCTTCCTATTTCCGACCTGACAGAAAGGCAACTTTTCTTGGGTTGCAGAGTTAATATCTGATTGTTCAATTGGGAATTTAAGATATATTTAATTTTAGTCTCCTTTATTTTATCTGAATTGGGGTGAGGCAATAAGTTTTTCACCTCACAAACTGAAGATTGTGTTGTTGATTCAAGTTTTTCGATTTTCATCAGGATATTGGGTAATTGTGAAGATACCTCGTCCAGCCTTTTAAAAATACAGTGAAGGGTCTTAATTACTAAGTGTAACTGCTCACAACCGGGGAACTCCCCCATAACAGATGCCAAACCATCTTCCTGTGATGAGAGTTTTTCTTTCGTATTCTCCTTTACAGGCTTTACTTTTGAAACATTTTGAGTCATCGGAATTGGAGTAGCTTCTAAATCAATTAGAGGTAGGAAGCGATTTTGGGTTTCCACTGCAAAGCACTGCTCGGCATGGTCACTCCCTCCTCCATTCCGGTGTGGCACCAACCTTGATAGTTTTGGTTTAGGGGATGATAGGGGCTCGTCAAAGTCTCTCAAGCGTTTTTTCTGACCCATGCTTTTCCTCATAACACTTGACACGCAATTAAGATAATGGCGTTCTCAACTCTTTTAGCAGCTAAAGCCGGCCCGCTGATACGAGAGAAACAAAGAGCAGCTTACAGCAGTCTGGAGCAGGGCCAAATCTCTCAGAGAGTTTCCATAGCATGCGGCTGCAGCAATTATAAAATACCTCAAAAACTGACTGAGTCAGTTAAGATAAAAATATAAAAGATTAAAAGAAGATTAAAAGAAGTCCGAAGAGCACCGGCAAGCGCGTCTTACCTCGACGCCATGTTGTTTCGACCTTCTATTTTCCTGGCTTGGCTAATATTCCCTATGACCTGAAGCTTGTTATGAACACTTCTAAACATCCAGCTAACAATACTTTCAGTCCTTCTTTACTACCTCTGAATTTTTTCATGACTCCCTCCAGGAAGGGATTTATATCTCTGAAGTCCCAGATCTTCCACTTCAGGGCAGGAGGAAAAGCCACAGGAGGATCCTCTAAGTTCTCCTTCTCCTGAGACCTGGGAGGAGAAGAACAAAGTCAAGCCACCATCTTTCCAATGCAAGGAGCTTTCTGACAAGGCAGACGTCTCATCCTGATGATAAAGGCACCATGGAAATATCATGAAGACTTGGGAGCAGGGTTTTCCTATGGCAAAAAGGAGCATCTAGAGAGCACCTAAGAAGCTGAAGGAAAACCGACACACCTGCTTCCAAAATATACTGAAGGAAATATATGAATATGAGATTGAAGGTTAAGAAGCTGATATATGCAAATTATTTTTTTGAAGAAAAAACAGTACTGGGTCCCTATGCAGAGATTTTAGGACTGCACTAGTGTTAGTGATGCATTTAAAGTGATTAATGAGCAAAAGAAAATAGATTTGGTATGTGCATTTCTGAAATATAAGGAAGTTCAGAATGCTTTAGAATGGCTTTTGCAATTAACATTATAAATGTATTTTAGCACAGTGGTTAGATTTTCAAAATGGAAGATTCTCAAAATTCATGAGTGTCTAAAGTTGTTTGGACTCGGATCCTGATAACCGCGGATTTCACACTGGCATCTGGTTAGGCACTGTGAAAACAAAATGCTGGACTAGATGGGCCGCTGGCCTCATCCAGCAGGGCCCTTTATCACATTCTTATGTCTGAGGAAGAACCTGCAGGAGCCAGAAAGACACTGGATATTTAAGGGTAAGTTATAGTGAAGATATTTACAAGCCCCTTTGGGATGTCCCCCCTTTTTGTATCAATTGCAGAGTAAATGATTCCATCACAGAGAAGGGCCTCCAGAAATATGCAATGGGAATGGCTTCCTGTCTGTGATTGTACATAGATGGGATCAATAGCGACAAATTACCACAAAAACGTGTCCCTATTTTTGTCTGTGATTTTGTGAAATTGACGATGAAGTCCTAAGCTATCTCTGGAAGGAGAAACTGGAGAGTGAGGTTCTCACTTGTTAAGCAGGAACTTTCCTAGCATCAGAATAAGGCAGGGGTTTTCCATCACTTACCTCTGCAAGAAGCTTCCAATATCCTGGAAGGAAAGAAAGAAAGATGTCAGTGGAGCCATTTCTGCAGTCAGTTATAAATACTAAGCAGCTGAGTGGCAACTGCTGGGGATCACAGGTTTGGAGAGCACTACTGTTTTTTAGGCTTCTCAGAGACCTCTGGTTGGCCAATGAGAGAACATGATGCTAGAATGAAGGGGCCTGTGGTTTCATCTAGCAAGGCCCCTTTTGCAACCCCAGGACTGACGCCTTTCACCCTTCATGTACTGTTTTCCTTCCAGCAACAATTTTATGTGACTAAGGAATGCCTGTGGTTTGAAGCAGCACATTCCACCCTCTCACATCAGGATGAGGCCTCACCTGCAGGAGTTCACTCTCTGGTTCCTGAAGCTTCTCCTCCATCTCCCGGATGAGGCTGTCAAGAGAGGAGAGTTCCCTGGATAGTCTGGCCAGGTGATCCTCCCTTTGGGCTGCAATCTCCTTCTCCACTTCTGCCATCTGGGCCAGAAAAAGCTTCTCTTTTTCTTCCAGAAACTGGTGCAGTCGCCTGAACTCAGCCACCATCTTTTCCCTCTCTGCACCTGTTTGTTTCTGCAGCAAAGAGATTGAAAGAAGAGAAGAGTGGGCCAAGATCAGGCATCTAGTCTGCTCTTGCAGGATGAAGAGGCCAGTTATCCAAATTCCACTGGAAAGCCACTTCTGACATATTCAGCAGAGAAAGAGCTTCATAAAAACTTACAAGCCCACCCTCACCTTTAAATGGCCTTTCATGCTCTGTAGGAGATCAGGCCATTCAAAAATAAACCTCTTTCTGTATTCCATATTCATTTCCGCCCCTCTCACCCATATTGATTTTAGACTATAGCATTTTTCACCTTAAAACAGTAACAATGGTGCTTACAAGCAGGTCCTGGATTTCCTTTTCTGTGTCTGCTTTAAATACTAGAATTTTCTCTCTCTCCTTCCTCACATTGTCTAGGCAGCTGCTGATCTGATCCTGAAAAGAAACAGAATCCAAGTTGGGCTGCATTACACATTAACAGGGAAGCTGAATCTTATGTTTGCTCCCTGCCCCACATCCCTGGGTCTTTTGCAGAGGTTCCCCTTTTTCATCCCAGAGGAGGCAGAAATGGGGCTGCCCTATATCAGAGCTGAGAAACATGGGGGGTTTGCTATTTTGAGAGATCTGCATTGGCTCCCAGTACGTTTCCGAGCACGATTCAAAATGTTGGTGCTGACCTTTAAAGCCCTAAACGACCTCGGTCCTGTATACCTGAAGGAGCGTCTCCACCCCCATCGTTCTGCCCGGACACTCAGGTCCAGCGCCAAGGGCCTTCTGGCGGTTCCCTCGCTGCGAGAAGTGAGGCTACAGGGAACCAGACAGAGGGCCTTCTCGGTAGTGGCGCCCGCCCTGTGGAACGCCCTCCCATCAGATGCCAAAGAGATAAATAATTACCTGACATTCAGAAGACATCTTAAGGCAGCCCTGTTCAGGGAAGTTTTTAATATGTAACACGTTACTGTTTTTAACACTGATTGGGAGCTGCCCAGAGTGGCTGGGGAAACTCAGCCAGATGGGCGGGGTATAAATAATAAATTATTATTATTATTATTATTATTATTAATCCCCCACACTGAGCACACCTCCAACATCTCCCTCCTCCTTTTTATTAAATTAATGCTAGATGTTGCAATCTTTCCTCCCAGGGGAGTTACTGCAGCCTGCATTCAGGGGGTCACTGGGCACACTTTAATCCCTCAAAAAGAAAAATAAATGTTTATTGTATAAAGTTTCAGAAGTTAGTTTTATCAGGCTGCACAAGAATTCCCTTTGGGCTCCAAGTGGAGAGAATACACTACAATATTATTATTATTATTATTATTATTATTATTATTACTACTACTACTACTACTACAAGCCCCTCTAGTCTGCAGCTCTTCCACCCCCAAGAAAGACCCACTGCCATTTCCCACCTTGTACTCCTGGGACGCCTCCTCCAGAGGAACCACCTCGTGGCTTTTGTGCTCCTTGGATCTGTCACACACCACACAGATAGGGGCTTCATCCTCCTTGCAGAAGAGCTTCAGGGGCTCCTGGTGCTTCTCACAAACTCTCCCCTTTCCTTCTGCCTCCTCTTTTCTGCCCAGAAGGCTAAATTTCTTAATTATTTCTACAAAATTTGCCAGCTGCTGGTTTCTCCTGATGCTGCCTTGCTCCACTGTTTTCCTGCACTGAGGGCAGGAAGCCTCTCCCTCGGATTTCCCCCAGCACTGGGTCAGGCAGGATCGGCAGAAGTTGTGCCCGCACTCCGGGATGATCACTGGATCCCTGAAATACTCCAGGCAGATGGGGCAAGTGGCTTCCTCGCAGAGATCCCGGACGGGACCCCCAGAAGCAGCCATGGCGGAGTCACCGGGAAGAGGGAGCTGGTTTCGTTTTCTCTCTTTTGCGTCAGCAAATGGGAGGGTTTCCTTTTCAGGAAATTCAGGTGTCTCTGTTGCCTTGGAGTTGGGTGGAGCTCCAAGCCGCTCTGATATAGAGGAAATATATGGTTTTATATATTTTATTTTAAATGTTTTTAAATGGAATGCTCATTTTTGGTGGCTGGTTTTTTAAGGAACCATTTCCCTGCGAGAGCTGGTGGAGTTTATTGTTGTTGTCGTTTAACTATCAGCATGTCAGCCTCAGACTACTTTGCAAGCTGATGAATGAATTGCCCCGCCCCGCCCCCCCCCCGCCTTGCTCCATTGACATCTCCTTTCTAGTTAGCAGCCCCCACATACAGAGGAGAAGCAGCCCAGCCCTCCATCCCGGTGCCAGTTTTTAGTGAGTCGGACTGACAGAATCGTCGCGTCTGATAATGTGCAATAACCTCTGGAACCAACTCTGCAAACGGCCTTTGCAAATCATAGATCAACTAAATGGTATCCAGATATTTGCCAGTCACACCACGGGGCACCTATTAACAGCAGGTGCTTTCAATTAGCCCTTTATCAGTGAATTTTAAGGTCTCAAATATAGAATAAAGATTCATAAATGCACACATATCTAAATATATGAACCATGTATCTAAAATACTACGGGAGAGCAATCCTGAAGCGATTTTGACTCCCCCAATGACCCCAAATATTATTCTGAAGGAAGGGAGTCAAATGGGGAAATTCTTCTCATTTTCTCTTTGCTTGCAAATCCTGTTTTAAGGGCATGTTTGTGTATGAATAGGGTGAGCCTCTGACCTGGACTCAGGAACTAAACTATTAACCATCACCACAGAATGGCCAGGCTGCCCTTTCTTGTTTCCAACTTCAAGCTTCAAATGGGGTGGGCTGAAGTAATCTCAACAAAATCCCTGTTTCCTCTCCATCCTCCCCGCTAAACCAATGAATCTTCCTGCAGTCCAGGTGAATTTTTAAGCTGCTCTTCAGGTCCAGCTTCCTCCATTTTCCCCCCATCCACTGATCCCATCTCCAGTCAGTCCATCCTCTCAGAAAAATTAACATTAACCATGGAACCTTTTATCTTTCTTTTTTATTTTTTGGTGTAGGGGAAGAGTTCTCACTCTTTTCACTTGTGATTTTTTTTATCTTTATGTACTGCTGAATTATTCTTTTTCGGTGGTTGACACATTCCTCATAAAATTCTTTACAAATCACACTTTAAAAAAATAATTCAATGTTGATGCTCTGAACATTTCCCCCTGACATTTCATTTGATCCATGCTGAAGTGAGGGTCCCCTTCTTAATTTGGGTCTATGTTCAAGCGTAAAAATGAAGACAAAACATTTGAGGCCATTACAGATCCACCCAAAATTGTTTTCCGTTTCATATTCTGGATCCTTGTGGATTATTATGATTCCTGCTGTCTCTGTGTTGACATTTTGCAGAAGGGT
The DNA here is from genome assembly GCF_964106645.2 of Podarcis pityusensis. NCBI lineage: Eukaryota > Metazoa > Chordata > Lepidosauria > Squamata > Lacertidae > Podarcis > Podarcis pityusensis. The sequence continues at coordinate 37,939 of NW_028293200.1, forward strand.
CTTTAACTGAATAAAAGGCTGAGGGGACAGTTCTTTTGGGGTGGATGTCCTCAGGCCCGTAGTCAGCCTAATAGTTCCAGGAGAACAACAAAAAAGTAGCACAAGCAGCAGTTTATCCCAACGGACACACTAATGTTTTTGTTGTTTTCATTAAGTCAATATTAATGAGGATTATGATAATGATAACTGTAACCTGCACAGCTTGAGAGTACTATACCAGGCCAAATGGGCATCCCAAAGTGGGAAAGGGATCCTGAGGGATCCTGACCAGGGCTTCAACAGAAGTGCCAGTCATATCAGCTGGAAAATCCTCCAGCCTCTGAGGGTGGACCATTCTCATGGGTGCCCCACCTCTGCAGAGGGGAAATGGTGCTGAAAAAGCCTAATTTCAACAGGAAGTGATTTGACCAGGACAACAGACTGAGGTCAATTATCTCCCAGTTTCAGATCACTCTCTTCCTGCCCGGTCAAAAAGACAAGAGTCAGAGTGTGACCTGTGATATTAATCAGGCCAACAGCATGTTGGGACAGCCCCATGGTTGTCAAGGCAGCCATGAATTCCTGAGCCACCACCCCCAGAGTCAGTCGCCTCAACATGGAGGTTGAAGCCCCCCAGATGCAGCAGTCTGGGAGCCCCCAACTCTGCCACCAAGACTGGCTCTGCCACTCAGGCAGGGGGACTGCTGGGGAGCGAGGCCAGCAGTAAACTAGCAGAATCCCATATCTGTCCCAATTACTCAGTGCCAGGAACGAACACTGTAGATCCCTATTCATCTGGAGAGAGAAAGAGGAATCTCTCTGGACCACAGCAACCCTCCACTTGCTGGCTCTCAAGTCTGCCCTGATGCTGAAACAAGTACCCAGGTAGGCACAACTGGGCGAGACCAACTCCATCTTGTTTATCCACCCAGGCCTCAGGAATACAGACCAGACGTGGGTGACATTGTAGTCTAAACCACTGAGCCTCTTGGGCTTGCAGATCATAAGGTGGGCAGTTCAAATCCCTGCAACGGAGTAAGCTCCCGTTGCTGAGTCCCAGCTCCTGCCAACTTAAGCAGTTTGAAAGCTTACCAGTGCAAGTAGATAAATAGGCAAGAAGGTAAATGACATTTCCATGCACTCTGGTTTCCATCACAGTGTTCCATTGCACCATAAGTCGTCTAGTCATGCTGACCACATGACCCGGTGATGTAGACTGAAATGAGGGGGCGGGTACTCTATATGAAATATGTCTTCTCTAACAAAACCTGACACTGTGGTGAAAGAGTACTCAATGCTAATGTCAAATGTATACATATGAAGAAAAGGCAACGATGTGAAATGTGTTAATGGCTGATTAAGAGTAATGTTTTCCACAAATGTAGTCACGTATGTATTTTCGCCTGTA
>NW_028293199.1:0-23245 GCF_964106645.2 Podarcis pityusensis
GGATTTTTTCAAAAAAATATTTTCTGCCGGTTAGGTTTTTGAGGGCTGATTTCTTGTCCTGTGATAAAAAGACTTCTGTTTCCATCGCCAAAGCTTTCAGGAGAGCATTTTCAAACTTTTGGCACCATTTTTGAGTGAATTGCCAAAAGTCAGATTTTTGCTGAAATTGTGACCCCGGGGCTCAGGGATTTTTTCAAAAAAATATTTTCTGCCGGTTAAGTTTTTGAGGGCTGATTTCTTCTCCTGTGATAAAAAGCCTTCCGTTTCGAGTGCCAAACCTTTCAGGAGAGCATTTTCAGGCTTTTAGCACCATTTTTGACTGAATTGCCAAAAGTCAGATTTTTGCTGAAATTGTGACCCCGGGTCTTAGGGATTTTTTCAAAAAAATGTTTTCTGCCGGTTAAGTTTTTGAGGGCTTATTTCTTGTCCTGTGATAAAAAGCCTTCTGTTTCCATCGCCAAGGCTTTCAGGGAGCATTTGAAACCGGTTGGCACCATTTTTGAGGGAATTGCCAAAATTCAGATTTTTGCTGAAATTGTGACCCCGGGGCTTAGGGATTTTTTCAAAAAAATATTTTCTGCCGGTTAAGTTTTTGAGGGCTGATTTCTTGTCCTGTGATAAAAAGACTTCTGTTTCGAGTGCCAAACCTTTCAGGAGAGTATTTTCAAGCTTTTGGCACCATTTTTGAGTGAATTGCCAAAAGTCATATTTTGCTGAAATTGTGACCCCGGGTCTTAGGGATTTTTTCAAAAAAATGTTTTCTGCCGGTTAAGTTTTTGAGGGCTTATTTCTTGTCCTGTGATAAAAAGCCTTCTGTTTGAGTGCCAAACCTTTCAGGAGAGCATTTTCAGGCTTTTGGCACCATTTTTGAGTGAATTGCCAAAAGTCAGATTTTTGCTGAAATTGTGACCCCGGGGCTTAGGGATTTTTTTAAAAAAATATTTTCTGCCGGTTAAGTTTTTGAGCGCTGATTTCTTGTCCTGTGATAAAAAGACTTCTGTTTCCATCGCCAAAGCTTTCAGGGGAGCATTTGAAACCGGTTGGCACCATTTTTGAGTGAATTGCCAAAAGTCAGATTTTTGCTGAAATTGTGACCCCGGGGCTTAGGGATTTTTTCAAAAAAATATTTTCTGCCGGTTAAATTTTTGAGGGCTGATTTCTTGTCCTGTGATAAAAAGCTTTCTGTTTCGAGTGCCAAACCTTTCAGGAGAGCATTTTCAGGCTTTTGGCACCATTTTTGAGTGAATTGCCAAAAGTCAGATTTTTGCTGAAATTGTGACCCCGGGGCTTAGGGATTTTTTCAAAAAAATATTTTCTGCCGGTTAGGTTTTTGAGGGCTGATTTCTTGTCCTGTGATAAAAAGACTTCTGTTTCCATCGCCAAAGCTTTCAGGAGAGCATTTTCAAACTTTTGGCACCATTTTTGAGTGAATTGCCAAAAGTCAGATTTTTGCTGAAATTGTGACCCCGGGGCTTAGGGATTTTTTCAAAAAAATATTTTCTGCCGGTTAAGTTTTTGAGCGCTGATTTCTTGTCCTTTGATAAAAAGCCTTCTGTTTCCATCGCCAAGGCTTTCAGGGGAGCATTTGAAACCGGTTGGCACCATTTTTGAGGGAATTGCCAAAATTCAGATTTTTGCTGAAATTGTGACCCCGGGGCTTAGGGATTTTTTCAAAAAAATATTTTCTGCTGGTTAAGTTTTTGAGCGCTGATTTCTTGTCCTGTGATAAAAAGACTTCTGTTTCGAGTGCCAAACCTTTCAGGAGAGCATTTTCAAGCTTTTGGCACCATTTTTGAGTGAATTGCCAAAAGTCAGATTTTTGCTGAAATTGTGACCCCGGGTCTTAGGGATTTTTTCAAAAAAATGTTTTCTGCCGGTTAAGTTTTTGAGGGCTTATTTCTTGTCCTGTGATAAAAAGCCTTCTGTTTGAGTGCCAAACCTTTCAGGAGAGCATTTTCAGGCTTTTGGCACCATTTTTGAGTGAATTGCCAAAAGTCAGATTTTTGCTGAAATTGTGACCCCGGGGCTTAGGGATTTTTAAAAAAAAATATTTTCTGCTGGTTAAGTTTTTGAGCGCTGATTTCTTGTCCTTTGATAAAAAGCCTTCTGTTTCCATCGCCAAGGCGTTCAGGGGAGCATTTGAAACCGGTTGGCACCATTTTTGAGTGAATTGCCAAAAGTCAGATTTTTGCTGAAATTGTGACCCCGGGGCTTAGGGATTTCTTCAAAAAAATATTTTCTGCCGGTTAAGTTTTTGAGGGCTGATTTCTTGTCCTGTGATAAAAAGCCTTCTGTTTCGAGTGCCAAACCTTTCAGGAGAGCATTTTCAGGCTTTTTGCACCATTTTTGACTGAATTGCCAAAAGTCAGATTTTTGCTGAAATTGTGACCCCGGGTCTTAGGGATTTTTTCAAAAAAATGTTTTCTGCCGGTTAAGTTTTTGAGGGCTGATTTCTTCTCCTGTGATAAGAAGCCTTCTGTTTGAGTGCCAAACCTTTCAGGAGAGCATTTTCAGGCTTTTGGCACCATTTTTGACTGAATTGCCAAAAGTCAGATTTTTGCTGAAATTGTGACCCCGGGGCTTAGTGATTTTTCAAAAAAATATTTTCTGCCGGTTAAGTTTTTGAGCGCTGATTTCTTGTCCTGTGATAAAAAGACTTATGTTTCTAGTGCCAAACCTTTCAGGAGAGCATTTTCAAACTTTTGGCACCATTTTTGAGTGAATTGCCAAAAGTCAGATTTTTGCTGAAATTGTGACCCCGGGGCTTAGGCATTTCTTCAAAAAAATGTTTTCTGCCCGTTAAGTTTTTGAGGGCTTATTTCTTGTCCTGTGATAAAAAGCCTTCTGTTTGAGTGCCAAACCTTTCAGGAGAGCATTTTCAGGCTTTTGGCACCATTTTTGAGTGAATTGCCAAAAGTCAGATTTTTGCTGAAATTGTGACCCCGGGGCTTAGGGATTTTTTTAAAAAAATATTTTCTGCCAGTTAAGTTTTTGAGCGCTGATTTCTTGTCCTTTGATAAAAAGCCTTCTGTTTCCATCGCCAAGGCTTTCAGGGGAGCATTTGAAACCGGTTGGCACCATTTTTGAGGGAATTGCCAAAATTCAGATTTTTCCTGAAATTGTGACCCCGGGGCTTAGGGATTTTTTCAAAAAAATATTTTCTGCTGGTTAAGTTTTTGAGGGCTGATTTCTTCTCCTGTGATAAAAAGCCTTCTGTTTCGAGTGCCAAACCTTTCAGGAGAGCATTTTCAGGCTTTTGGCACCATTTTTGAGTGAATTGCCAAAAGTCAGATTTTTGCTGAAATTGTGACCCCGGGGCTTAGGGATTTTTTCAAAAAAATATTTTCTGCTGGTGAGATTTTTGAGGGCTGATTTATTTTCCTTTGATAAAAAGACTTCTTTTTCCATCGCCAAAGCTTTCAGGGGAGCATTTGAAACCGGTTGGCACCATTTTTGAGGGAATTGCCAAAATTCAGATTTTTGCTGAAATTGTGACCCCGGGGCTTAGGGATTTTTTCAAAAAAATATTTTCTGCTGGTTAAGTTTTTGAGGGCTGATTTCTTGTCCTGTGATAAAAAGCCTTCTGTTTCGAGTGCCAAACCTTTCAGGAGAGCATTTTCAGGCTTTTGGCACCATTTTTGAGTGAATTGCCAAAAGTCAGATTTTTGCTGAAATTGTGACCCCGGGGCTTAGGGATTTTTCAAAAAAATATTTTCTGCTGGTTAAGTTTTTGAGCGCTGATTTCTTGTCCTGTGATAAATAGACTTCTGTTTCGAGTGCCAAACCTTTCAGGAGAGCATTTTCAAGCTTTTGGCACCATTTTTGAGTGAATTGCCAAAAGTCAGATTTTTGCTGAAATTGTGACCCCGGGGCTTAGTGATTTTTCAAAAAAATATTTTCTGCTGGTTAAGTTTTTGAGCGCTGATTTCTTGTCCTGTGATAAAAAGACTTCTGTTTCGAGTGCCAAACCTTTCAGGAGAGCATTTTCAAGCTTTTGGCACCATTTTTGAGTGAATTGCCAAAAGTCAGATTTTTGCTGAAATTGTGACCCCGGGTCTTAGGGATTTTTTCAAAAAAATGTTTTCTGCCGGTTAAGTTTTTAAGGCTTATTTCTTGTCCTGTGATAAAAAGCCTTCTGTTTGAGTGCCAAACCTTTCAGGAGAGCATTTTCAGGCTTTTGGCACCATTTTTGAGTGAATTGCCAAAAGTCAGATTTTTGCTGAAATTGTTACCCCGGGGCTTAGGGATTTTTTCAAAAAAATATTTTCTGCTGGTTAGATTTTTGAGGGCTGATTTATTTTCCTTTGATAAAAAGACTTCTGTTTCCATCGCCAAAGCTTTCAGGGGAGCATTTGAAACCGGTTGGCACCATTTTTGAGTGAATTGCCAAAATTCAGATTTTTGCTGAAATTGTGACCCCGGGGCTTAGGGATTTTTTCAAAAAAATATTTTCTGCCGGTTAAGTTTTTCAGGGCTGATTTCTTGAACTGTGATAAAAAGACTTCTGTTTCGAGTGCCAAACCTTTCAGGAGAGCATTTTCAAGCTTTTGGCACCATTTTTGAGTGAATTGCCAAAAGTCAGATTTTTGCTGAAATTGTGACCCCGGGGCTTAGTGATTTTTCAAAAAAATATTTTCTGCCGGTTAAGTTTTTGAGCGCTGATTTCTTGTCCTGTGATAAAAAGACTTATGTTTCGAGTGCCAAACCTTTCAGGAGAGCATTTTCAAACTTTTGGCACCATTTTTGAGTGAATTGCCAAAAGTCAGATTTTTGCTGAAATTGTGACCCCGGCCGGGGCTTAGGCATTTCTTCAAAAAAATGTTTTCTGCCCGTTAAGTTTTTGAGGGCTTATTTCTTGTCCTGTGATAAAAAGCCTTCTGTTTGAGTGCCAAACCTTTCAGGAGAGCATTTTCAGGCTTTTGGCACCATTTTTGAGTGAATTGCCAAAAGTCAGATTTTTGCTGAAATTGTGACCCCGGGGCTTAGGGATTTTTTTAAAAAAAAAATTTCTGCCAGTTAAGTTTTTGAGCGCTGATTTCTTGTCCTTTGATAAAAAGCCTTCTGTTTCCATCGCCAAGGCTTTCAGGGGAGCATTTGAAACCGGTTGGCACCATTTTTGAGGGAATTGCCAAAATTCAGATTTTTGCTGAAATTGTGACCCCGGGGCTTAGGGATTTTTTCAAAAAAATATTTTCTGCTGGTTAAGTTTTTGAGGGCTGATTTCTTCTCCTGTGATAAAAAGCCTTCTGTTTCGAGTGCCAAACCTTTCAGGAGAGCATTTTCAGGCTTTTGGCACCATTTTTGAGTGAATTGCCAAAAGTCAGATTTTTGCTGAAATTGTGACCCCGGGGCTTAGGGATTTTTTCAAAAAAATATTTTCTGCTGGTTAGATTTTTGAGGGCTGATTTATTTTCCTTTGATAAAAAGACTTCTTTTTCCATCGCCAAAGCTTTCAGGGGAGCATTTGAAACCGGTTGGCACCATTTTTGAGTGAATTGCCAAAATTCAGATTTTTGCTGAAATTGTGACCCCGGGGCTTAGGGATTTTTTCAAAAAAATATTTTCTGCTGGTTAAGTTTTTGAGGGCTGATTTCTTGTCCTGTGATAAAAAGCCTTCTGTTTCGAGTGCCAAACCTTTCAGGAGAGCATTTTCAGGCTTTTGGCACCATTTTTGAGTGAATTGCCAAAAGTCAGATTTTTGCTGAAATTGTGACCCCGGGGCTTAGTGATTTTTCAAAAAAATATTTTCTGCTGGTTAAGTTTTTGAGCGCTGATTTCTTGTCCTGTGATAAAAAGACTTCTGTTTCGAGTGCCAAACCTTTCAGGAGAGCATTTTCAAGCTTTTGGCACCATTTTTGAGTGAATTGCCAAAAGTCAGATTTTTGCTGAAATTGTGACCCCGGGTCTTAGGGATTTTTTCAAAAAAATGTTTTCTGCCGGTTAAGTTTTTGAGGGCTTATTTCTTGTCCTGTGATAAAAAGCCTTCTGTTTGAGTGCCAAACCTTTCAGGAGAGCATTTTCAGGCTTTTGGCACCATTTTTGAGTGAATTGCCAAAAGTCAGATTTTTGCTGAAATTGTTACCCCGGGGCTTAGGGATTTTTTCAAAAAAATATTTTCTGCTGGTTAGATTTTTGAGGGCTGATTTATTTTCCTTTGATAAAAAGACTTCTGTTTCCATCGCCAAAGCTTTCAGGGGAGCATTTGAAACCGGTTGGCACCATTTTTGAGTGAATTGCCAAAATTCAGATTTTTGCTGAAATTGTGACCCCGGGGCTTAGGGATTTTTTCAAAAAAATATTTTCTGCCGGTTAAGTTTTTGAGGGCTGATTTCTTGTCCTGTGATAAAAAGCCTTCTGTTTCGAGTGCCAAACCTTTCAGGAGAGCATTTTCAGGCTTTTGGCACCATTTTTGAGTGAATTGCCAAAAGTCAGATTTTTGCTGAAATTGTGACCCCGGGGATTAGGGATTTTTTCAAAAAAATATTTTCTGCCGGTTAGGTTTTTGAGGGCTGATTTCTTGTCCTGTGATAAAAAGACTTCTGTTTCCATCGCCAAAGCTTTCAGGAGAGCATTTTCAAACTTTTGGCACCATTTTTGAGTGAATTGCCAAAAGTCAGATTTTTGCTGAAATTGTGACCCCGGGGCTTAGGGATTTCTTCAAAAAAATATTTTCCGCCGGTTAAGTTTTTGAGGGCTGATTTCTTGTCCTGTGATAAAAAGCCTTCTGTTTCGAGTGCCAAACCTTTCAGGAGAGCATTTTCAAGCTTTTGGCACCATTTTTGAGTGAATTGCCAAAAGTCAGATTTTTGCTGAAATTGTGACCCCGGGGCTTAGGGATTTTTTGAAAAAAATATTTTCTGCCGGTTAATTTTTGGAGGGCTGATTTCTTCTCCTGTGATAAAAAGCCTTCCGTTTCGAGTGCCAAACCTTTCAGGAGAGCATTTTCAGGCTTTTGGCACCATTTTTGACTGAATTGCCAAAAGTCAGATTTTTGCTGAAATTGTGACCCCGGGTCTTAGGGATTTTTTCAAAAAAATGTTTTCTGCCGGTTAAGTTTTTGAGGGCTTATTTCTTGTCCTGTGATAAAAAGCCTTCTGTTTGAGTGCCAAACCTTTCAGGAGAGCATTTTCAGGCTTTTGGCACCATTTTTGACTGAATTGCCAAAAGTCAGATTTTTGCTGAAATTGTGACCCCGGGGCTTAGGGATTTTTTTCAAAAAAATATTTTCTGCCGGTTAAGTTTTTGAGGGCTGATTTCTTGTCCTGTGATAAAAAGAATTCTGTTTCGAGTGCCAAACCTTTCAGGAGAGCATTTTCAAGCTTTTGGCACCATTTTTGAGTGAATTGCCAAAAGTCAGATTTTTGCTGAAATTGTGACCCCGGGGCTTAGTGATTTTTCAAAAAAATATTTTCTGCCGGTTAAGTTTTTGAGCGCTGATTTCTTGTCCTGTGATAAAAAGACTTCTGTTTCGAGTGCCAAACCTTTCAGGAGAGCATTTTCAAGCTTTTGGCACCATTTTTGAGTGAATTGCCAAAAGTCAGATTTTTGCTGAAATTGTGACCCCGGGGCTTAGGGATTTTTTCAAAAAAATGTTTTCTGCCGGTTAAGTTTTTGAGGGCTTATTTCTTGTCCTGTGATAAAAAGCCTTCTGTTTGAGTGCCAAACCTTTCAGGAGAGCATTTTCAGGCTTTTGGCACCATTTTTGAGTGAATTGCAAAAAGTCAGATTTTTGCTGAAATTGTGACCCCGGGGCTTAGGGATTTTTTCAAAAAAATATTTTCTGCCGGTTAAGTTTTTGAGGGCTGATTTCTTGTCCTGTGATAAAAAGCCTTCTGTTTCGAGTGCCAAACCTTTCAGGAGAGCATTTTCAGGCTTTTGGCACCATTTTTGAGTGAATTGCCAAAAATCAGATTTTTGCTGAAATTGTGACCCCGGGGCTTAGGGATTTTTTCAAAAAAATATTTTCTGCCGGTTAGGTTTTTGAGGGCTGATTTCTTGTCCTGTGATAAAAAGACTTCTGTTTCCATTGCCAAAGCTTTCAGGAGAGCATTTTCAAACTTTTGGCACCATTTTTGAGTGAATTGCCAAAAGTCAGATTTTTGCTGAAATTGTGACCCCGGGGCTTAGGGATTTCTTCAAAAAAATATTTTCCACAGGTTAAGTTTTTGAGGGCTGATTTCTTGTCCTGTGATAAAAAGCCGTCTGTTTCGAGTGCCAAACCTTTCAGGAGAGCATTTTCAGGCTTTTGGCACCATTTTTGAGTGAATTGCCAAAAGTCATATTTTTGCTGAAATTGTGACCCCGGGGCTTAGGAATTTTTTCAAAAAAATATTTTCTGCCGGTTAAGTTTTTGAGCGATGATTTCTTGTCCTGTGATAAAAAGCCTTCTGTTTCGAGTGCCAAACCTTTCAGGAGAGCATTTTCAAGCTTTTGGCACCATTTTTGAGTGAATTGCCAAAAGTCAGATTTTTGCTGAAATTGTGACCCCGGGTCTTAGGGATTTTTTCAAAAAAATGTTTTCTGCCGGTTAAGTTTTTGAGGGCTTATTTCTTGTCCTGTGATAAAAAGCCTTCTGTTTGAGTGCCAAACCTTTCAGGAGAGCATTTTCAGGCTTTTGGCACCATTTTTGAGTGAATTGCCAAAAGTCATATTTTTGCTGAAATTGTGACCCCGGGGCTTAGGAATTTTTTTAAAAAAATATTTTCTGCCGGTTAAGTTTTTGAGCGCTGATTTCTTGTCCTTTGATAAAAAGCCTTCTGTTTCCATCGCCAAGACTTTCAGGGGAGCATTTGAAACCGGTTGGCACCATTTTTGAGTGAATGGCCAAAATTCAGATTTTTGCTGAAATTGTGACCCCGGGGCTTAGGGATTTTTTCAAAAAAATATTTTCTGCTGGTTAAGTTTTTGAGGGCTGATTTCTTGTCCTGTGATAAAAAGCCTTCTGTTTCGAGTGCCAAACCTTTCAGGAGAGCATTTTCAGGCTTTTGGCACCATTTTTGAGTGAATTGCCAAAAGTCAGATTTTTGCTGAAATTGTGACCCCGGGTCTTAGGGATTTTTTCAAAAAAATGTTTTCTGCCGGTTAAGTTTTTGAGGGCTTATTTCTTGTACTGTGATAAAAAGCCTTCTGTTTGAGTGCCAAACCTTTCAGGAGAGCATTTTCAGGCTTTTGGCACCATTTTTGAGTGAATTGCCAAAAGTCAGATTTTTGCTGAAATTGTTACCCCGGGGCTTAGGGATTTTTTCAAAAAAATATTTTCTGCTGGTTAGATTTTTGAGGGCTGATTTATTTTCCTTTGATAAAAAGACTTCTGTTTCCATCGCCAAAGCTTTCAGGGGAGCATTTGAAACCGGTTGGCACCATTTTTGAGTGAATTGCCAAAATTCAGATTTTTGCTGAAATTGTGACCCCGGGGCTTAGGGATTTTTTCAAAAAAATATTTTCTGCCGGTTAAGTTTTTGAGGGCTGATTTCTTGTCCTGTGATAAAAAGCCTTCTGTTTCGAGTGCCAAACCTTTCAGGAGAGCATTTTGAGGCTTTTGGCACCATTTTTGAGTGAATTGCCAAAAGTCAGATTTTTGCTGAAATTGTGACCCCGGGGCTTAGGGATTTTTTCAAAAAAATATTTTCTGCCGGTTAGGTTTTTGAGGGCTGATTTCTTGTCCTGTGATAAAAAGACTTCTGTTTCCATCGCCAAAGCTTTCAGGAGAGCATTTTCAAACTTTTGGCACCATTTTTGAGTGAATTGCCAAAAGTCAGATTTTTGCTGAAATTGTGACCCCGGGGCTTAGGGATTTCTTCAAAAAAATATTTTCCGCCGGTTAAGTTTTTGAGGGCTGATTTCTTGTCCTGTGATAAAAAGCCTTCTGTTTCGAGTGCCAAACCTTTCAGGAGAGCATTTTCAAGCTTTTGGCACCATTTTTGAGTGAATTGCCAAAAGTCAGATTTTTGCTGAAATTGTGACCCCGGGGCTTAGGGATTTTTTGAAAAAAATATTTTCTGCCGGTTAATTTTTGGAGGGCTGATTTCTTCTCCTGTGATAAAAAGCCTTCCGTTTCGAGTGCCAAACCTTTCAGGAGAGCATTTTCAGGCTTTTGGCACCATTTTTGACTGAATTGCCAAAAGTCAGATTTTTGCTGAAATTGTGACCCCGGGTCTTAGGGATTTTTTCAAAAAAATGTTTTCTGCCGGTTAAGTTTTTGAGGGCTTATTTCTTGTCCTGTGATAAAAAGCCTTCTGTTTGAGTGCCAAACCTTTCAGGAGAGCATTTTCAGGCTTTTGGCACCATTTTTGACTGAATTGCCAAAAGTCAGATTTTTGCTGAAATTGTGACCCCGGGGCTTAGGGATTTTTTTCAAAAAAATATTTTCTGCCGCTTAAGTTTTTGAGGGCTGATTTCTTGTCCTGTGATAAAAAGCCTTCTGTTTCGAGTGCCAAACCTTTCAGGAGAGCATTTTCAAGCTTTTGGCACAATTTTTGAGTGAATTGCCAAAAGTCAGATTTTTGCTGAAATTGTGACCCCGGGGCTTAGTGATTTTTCAAAAAAATATTTTCTACCGGTTAAGTTTTTGAGCGCTGATTTCTTGTCCTGTGATAAAAAGACTTCTGTTTCGAGTGCCAAACCTTTCAGGAGAGCATTTTCAAGCTTTTGGCACCATTTTTGAGTGAATGGCCAAAAGTCAGATTTTTGCTGAAATTGTGACCCCGGGGCTTAGGGATTTTTTCAAAAAAATGTTTTCTGCCGGTTAAGTTTTTGAGGGCTTATTTCTTGTCCTGTGATAAAAAGCCTTCTGTTTGAGTGCCAAACCTTTCAGGAGAGCATTTTCAGGCTTTTGGCACCATTTTTGAGTGAATTGCAAAAAGTCAGATTTTTGCTGAAATGGTGACCCCGGGGCTTAGGGATTTTTTCAAAAAAATATTTTCTGCCGGTTAAGTTTTTGAGGGCTGATTTCTTGTCCTGTGATAAAAAGCCTTCTGTTTCGAGTGCCAAACCTTTCAGGAGAGCATTTTCAGGCTTTTGGCACCATTTTTGAGTGAATTGCCAAAAGTCAGATTTTTGCTGAAATTGTGACCCCGGGGCTTAGGGATTTTTTCAAAAAAATATTTTCTGCCGGTTAGGTTTTTGAGGGCTGATTTCTTGTCCTGTGATAAAAAGACTTCTGTTTCCATTGCCAAAGCTTTCAGGAGAGCATTTTCAAACTTTTGGCACCATTTTTGAGTGAATTGCCAAAAGTCAGATTTTTGCTGAAATTGTGACCCCGGGGCTTAGGGATTTCTTCAAAAAAATATTTTCCACAGGTTAAGTTTTTGAGGGCTGATTTCTTGTCCTGTGATAAAAAGCCGTCTGTTTCGAGTGCCAAACCTTTCAGGAGAGCATTTTCAGGCTTTTGGCACCATTTTTGAGTGAATTGCCAAAAGTCATATTTTTGCTGAAATTGTGACCCCGGGGCTTAGGAATTTTTTCAAAAAAATATTTTCTGCCGGTTAAGTTTTTGAGCGATGATTTCTTGTCCTGTGATAAAAAGCCTTCTGTTTCGAGTGCCAAACCTTTCAGGAGAGCATTTTCAAGCTTTTGGCACCATTTTTGAGTGAATTGCCAAAAGTCAGATTTTTGCTGAAATTGTGACCCCGGGTCTTAGGGATTTTTTCAAAAAAATGTTTTCTGCCGGTTAAGTTTTTGAGGGCTTATTTCTTGTCCTGTGATAAAAAGCCTTCTGTTTGAGTGCCAAACCTTTCAGGAGAGCATTTTCAGGCTTTTGGCACCATTTTTGAGTGAATTGCCAAAAGTCATATTTTTGCTGAAATTGTGACCCCGGGGCTTAGGAATTTTTTTAAAAAAATATTTTCTGCCGGTTAAGTTTTTGAGCGCTGATTTCTTGTCCTTTGATAAAAAGCCTCCTGTTTCCATCGCCAAGACTTTCAGGGGAGCATTTGAAACCGGTTGGCACCATTTTTGAGGGAATTGCCAAAATTCAGATTTTTGCTGAAATTGTGACCCCGGGGCTTAGGGATTTTTTCAAAAAAATATTTTCTGCTGGTTAAGTTTTTGAGGGCTGATTTCTTGTCCTGTGATAAAAAGCCTTCTGTTTCGAGTGCCAAACCTTTCAGGAGAGCATTTTCAGGCTTTTGGCACCATTTTTGAGTGAATTGCCAAAAGTCAGATTTTTGCTGAAATTGTGACCCCGGGGCTTAGGGATTTTTTCAAAAAAATATTTTCTGCTGGTTAGATTTTTGAGGGCTGATTTATTTTCCTTTGATAAAAAGACTTCTGTTTCCATCGCCAAAGCTTTCAGGGGAGCATTTGAAACCGGTTGGCACCATTTTTGAGTGAATTGCCAAAATTCAGATTTTTGCTGAAATTGTGACCCCGGGGCTTAGGGATTTTTTCAAAAAAATATTTTCTGCCGGTTAAGTTTTTGAGGGCTGATTTCTTGTCCTGTGATAAAAAGACTTCTGTTTCGAGTGCCAAACCTTTCAGGAGAGCATTTTCAAGCTTTTGGCACAATTTTTGAGTGAATTGCCAAAAGTCAGATTTTTGCTGAAATTGTGACCCCGGGGCTTAGTGATTTTTTCAAAAAAATGTTTTCTGCTGGTTAAGTTTTTGAGGGCTGATTTCTTGTCCTGTGATAAAAAGCCTTCTGTTTCGAGTGCCAAACCTTTCAGGAGAGCATTTTCAGGCTTTTGGCACCATTTTTGAGTGAATTGCCAAAAGTCAGATTTTTGTTGAAATTGTGACCCCGGGGCTTAGGGATTTTTTCAAAAAAATATTTTCTGCTGGTTAGATTTTTGAGGGCTGATTTATTTTCCTTTGATAAAAAGACTTCTGTTTCCATCGCCAAAGCTTTCAGGGGAGCATTTGAAACCGGTTGGCACCATTTTTGAGTGAATTGCCAAAATTGAGATTTTTGCTGAAATTGTGACCCCGGGGCTTAGGGATTTTTTCAAAAAAATATTTTCTGCCGGTTAAGTTTTTGAGGGCTGATTTCTTGTCCTGTGATAAAAAGACTTCTGTTTCGAGTGCCAAACCTTTCAGGAGAGCATTTTCAAGCTTTTGGCACCATTTTTGAGTGAATGGCCAAAAGTCAGATTTTTGCTGAAATTGTGACCCCGGGGCTTAGGGATTTTTTCAAAAAAATATTTTCTGCCGGTTAAGTTTTTGAGCGCTGATTTCTTGTCCTTTGATAAAAAGCCTCCTGTTTCCATCGCCAAGACTTTCAGGGGAGCATTTGAAACCGGTTGGCACCATTTTTGAGGGAATTGCCAAAATTCAGATTTTTGCTGAAATTGTGACCCCGGGGCTTAGGGATTTTTTCAAAAAAATATTTTCTGCTGGTTAAGTTTTTGAGGGCTGATTTCTTGTCCTGTGATAAAAAGCCTTCTGTTTCGAGTGCCAAACCTTTCAGGAGAGCATTTTCAGGCTTTTGGCACCATTTTTGAGTGAATTGCAAAAAGTCAGATTTTTGCTGAAATGGTGACCCCGGGGCTTAGGGATTTTTTCAAAAAAATATTTTCTGCCGGTTAAGTTTTTGAGGGCTGATTTCTTGTCCTGTGATAAAAAGCCTTCTGTTTCGAGTGCCAAACCTTTCAGGAGAGCATTTTCAGGCTTTTGGCACCATTTTTGAGTGAATTGCCAAAAGTCAGATTTTTGCTGAAATTGTGACCCCGGGGCTTAGGGATTTTTTCAAAAAAATATTTTCTGCCGGTTAGGTTTTTGAGGGCTGATTTCTTGTCCTGTGATAAAAAGACTTCTGTTTCCATTGCCAAAGCTTTCAGGAGAGCATTTTCAAACTTTTGGCACCATTTTTGAGTGAATTGCCAAAAGTCAGATTTTTGCTGAAATTGTGACCCCGGGGCTTAGGGATTTCTTCAAAAAAATATTTTCCACAGGTTAAGTTTTTGAGGGCTGATTTCTTGTCCTGTGATAAAAAGCCGTCTGTTTCGAGTGCCAAACCTTTCAGGAGAGCATTTTCAGGCTTTTGGCACCATTTTTGAGTGAATTGCCAAAAGTCATATTTTTGCTGAAATTGTGACCCCGGGGCTTAGGAATTTTTTCAAAAAAATATTTTCTGCCGGTTAAGTTTTTGAGCGATGATTTCTTGTCCTGTGATAAAAAGCCTTCTGTTTCGAGTGCCAAACCTTTCAGGAGAGCATTTTCAAGCTTTTGGCACCATTTTTGAGTGAATTGCCAAAAGTCAGATTTTTGCTGAAATTGTGACCCCGGGTCTTAGGGATTTTTTCAAAAAAATGTTTTCTGCCGGTTAAGTTTTTGAGGGCTTATTTCTTGTCCTGTGATAAAAAGCCTTCTGTTTGAGTGCCAAACCTTTCAGGAGAGCATTTTCAGGCTTTTGGCACCATTTTTGAGTGAATTGCCAAAAGTCATATTTTTGCTGAAATTGTGACCCCGGGGCTTAGGAATTTTTTTAAAAAAATATTTTCTGCCGGTTAAGTTTTTGAGCGCTGATTTCTTGTCCTTTGATAAAAAGCCTCCTGTTTCCATCGCCAAGACTTTCAGGGGAGCATTTGAAACCGGTTGGCACCATTTTTGAGGGAATTGCCAAAATTCAGATTTTTGCTGAAATTGTGACCCCGGGGCTTAGGGATTTTTTCAAAAAAATATTTTCTGCTGGTTAAGTTTTTGAGGGCTGATTTCTTGTCCTGTGATAAAAAGCCTTCTGTTTCGAGTGCCAAACCTTTCAGGAGAGCATTTTCAGGCTTTTGGCACCATTTTTGAGTGAATTGCCAAAAGTCAGATTTTTGCTGAAATTGTGACCCCGGGGCTTAGGGATTTTTTCAAAAAAATATTTTCTGCTGGTTAGATTTTTGAGGGCTGATTTATTTTCCTTTGATAAAAAGACTTCTGTTTCCATCGCCAAAGCTTTCAGGGGAGCATTTGAAACCGGTTGGCACCATTTTTGAGTGAATTGCCAAAATTCAGATTTTTGCTGAAATTGTGACCCCGGGGCTTAGGGATTTTTTCAAAAAAATATTTTCTGCCGGTTAAGTTTTTGAGGGCTGATTTCTTGTCCTGTGATAAAAAGACTTCTGTTTCGAGTGCCAAACCTTTCAGGAGAGCATTTTCAAGCTTTTGGCACAATTTTTGAGTGAATTGCCAAAAGTCAGATTTTTGCTGAAATTGTGACCCCGGGGCTTAGTGATTTTTTCAAAAAAATGTTTTCTGCTGGTTAAGTTTTTGAGGGCTGATTTCTTGTCCTGTGATAAAAAGCCTTCTGTTTCGAGTGCCAAACCTTTCAGGAGAGCATTTTCAGGCTTTTGGCACCATTTTTGAGTGAATTGCCAAAAGTCAGATTTTTGTTGAAATTGTGACCCCGGGGCTTAGGGATTTTTTCAAAAAAATATTTTCTGCTGGTTAGATTTTTGAGGGCTGATTTATTTTCCTTTGATAAAAAGACTTCTGTTTCCATCGCCAAAGCTTTCAGGGGAGCATTTGAAACCGGTTGGCACCATTTTTGAGTGAATTGCCAAAATTCAGATTTTTGCTGAAATTGTGACCCCGGGGCTTAGGGATTTTTTCAAAAAAATATTTTCTGCCGGTTAAGTTTTTGAGGGCTGATTTCTTGTCCTGTGATAAAAAGACTTCTGTTTCGAGTGCCAAACCTTTCAGGAGAGCATTTTCAAGCTTTTGGCACCATTTTTGAGTGAATGGCCAAAAGTCAGATTTTTGCTGAAATTGTGACCCCGGGGCTTAGGGATTTTTTCAAAAAAATATTTTCTGCCGGTTAAGTTTTTGAGCGCTGATTTCTTGTCCTTTGATAAAAAGCCTCCTGTTTCCATCGCCAAGACTTTCAGGGGAGCATTTGAAACCGGTTGGCACCATTTTTGAGGGAATTGCCAAAATTCAGATTTTTGCTGAAATTGTGACCCCGGGGCTTAGGGATTTTTTCAAAAAAATATTTTCTGCTGGTTAAGTTTTTGAGGGCTGATTTCTTGTCCTGTGATAAAAAGCCTTCTGTTTCGAGTGCCAAACCTTTCAGGAGAGCATTTTCAGGCTTTTGGCACCATTTTTGAGTGAATTGCCAAAAGTCAGATTTTTGCTGAAATTGTGACCCCGGGGCTTAGGGATTTTTTCAAAAAAATATTTTCTGCTGGTTAGATTTTTGAGGGCTGATTTATTTTCCTTTGATAAAAAGACTTCTGTTTCCATCGCCAAAGCTTTCAGGGGAGCATTTGAAACCGGTTGGCACCATTTTTGAGTGAATTGCCAAAATTCAGATTTTTGCTGAAATTGTGACCCCGGGGCTTAGGGATTTTTTCAAAAAAATATTTTCTGCCGGTTAAGTTTTTGAGGGCTGATTTCTTGTCCTGTGATAAAAAGACTTCTGTTTCGAGTGCCAAACCTTTCAGGAGAGCATTTTCAAGCTTTTGGCACAATTTTTGAGTGAATTGCCAAAAGTCAGATTTTTGCTGAAATTGTGACCCCGGGGCTTAGTGATTTTTTCAAAAAAATGTTTTCTGCTGGTTAAGTTTTTGAGGGCTGATTTCTTGTCCTGTGATAAAAAGCCTTCTGTTTCGAGTGCCAAACCTTTCAGGAGAGCATTTTCAGGCTTTTGGCACCATTTTTGAGTGAATTGCCAAAAGTCAGATTTTTGTTGAAATTGTGACCCCGGGGCTTAGGGATTTTTTCAAAAAAATATTTTCTGCTGGTTAGATTTTTGAGGGCTGATTTATTTTCCTTTGATAAAAAGACTTCTGTTTCCATCGCCAAAGCTTTCAGGGGAGCATTTGAAACCGGTTGGCACCATTTTTGAGTGAATTGCCAAAATTCAGATTTTTGCTGAAATTGTGACCCCGGGGCTTAGGGATTTTTTCAAAAAAATATTTTCTGCCGGTTAAGTTTTTGAGGGCTGATTTCTTGTCCTGTGATAAAAAGACTTCTGTTTCGAGTGCCAAACCTTTCAGGAGAGCATTTTCAAGCTTTTGGCACCATTTTTGAGTGAATGGCCAAAAGTCAGATTTTTGCTGAAATTGTGACCCCGGGGCTTAGGGATTTTTTCAAAAAAATGTTTTCTGCCGGTTAAGTTTTTGAGGGCTTATTTCTTGTCCTGTGATAAAAAGCCTTCTGTTTGAGTGCCAAACCTTTCAGGAGAGCATTTTCAGGCTTTTGGCACCATTTTTGAGTGAATTGCAAAAAGTCAGATTTTTGCTGAAATTGTGACCCCGGGGCTTAGGGATTTTTTCAAAAAAATATTTTCTGCCGGTTAAGTTTTTGAGGGCTGATTTCTTGTCCTGTGATAAAAAGCCTTCTGTTTCGTGTTCCAAACCTTTCAGGAGAGCATTTTCAGGCTTTTGGCACCATTTTTGAGTGAATTGCCAAAAGTCAGATTTTTGCTGAAATTGTGACCCCGGGGCTTAGGGATTTTTTCAAAAAAATATTTTCTGCCGGTTAGGTTTTTGAGGGCTGATTTCTTGTCCTGTGATAAAAAGACTTCTGTTTCCATTGCCAAAGCTTTCAGGAGAGCATTTTCAAACTTTTGGCACCATTTTTGAGTGAATTGCCAAAAGTCAGATTTTTGCTGAAATTGTGACCCCGGGGTTTAGGGATTTCTTCAAAAAAATATTTTCCACAGGTTAAGTTTTTGAGGGCTGATTTCTTGTCCTGTGATAAAAAGCCGTCTGTTTCGAGTGCCAAACCTTTCAGGAGAGCATTTTCAGGCTTTTGGCACCATTTTTGAGTGAATTGCCAAAAGTCATATTTTTGCTGAAATTGTGACCCCGGGGCTTAGGAATTTTTTCAAAAAAATATTTTCTGCCGGTTAAGTTTTTGAGCGCTGATTTCTTGTCCTTTGATAAAAAGCCTTCTGTTTCCATCGCCAAGGCTTTCAGGGGAGCATTTGAAACCGGTTGGCACCATTTTTGAGGGAATTGCCAAAATTCAGATTTTTGCTGAAATTGTGACCCTGGGGCTTAGGGATTTTTTCAAAAAAATATTTTCTGCTGGTTAAGTTTTTGAGGGCTGATTTCTTGTCCTGTGATAAAAAGCCTTCTGTTTCGAGTGCCAAACCTTTCAGGAGAGCATTTTCAGGCTTTTGGCACCATTTTTGAGTGAATTGCCAAAAGTCATATTTTTGCTGAAATTGTGACCCCGGGGCTTAGGGATTTTTTCAAAAAAATGTTTTCTGCCGGTTAAGTTTTTGAGCGCTGATTTCTTGTCCTTTGATAAAAAGCCTTCTGTTTCCATCGCCAAGGCTTTCAGGGGAGCATTTGAAACCGGTTGGCACCATTTTTGAGGGAATTGCCAAAATTCAGATTTTTGCTGAAATTGTGACCCCGGGGCTTAGGGATTTTTTCAAAAAAATATTTTCTGCTGGTTAAGTTTTTGAGGGCTGATTTCTTGTCCTGTGATAAAAAGCCTTCTGTTTCGAGTGCCAAACCTTTCAGGAGAGCATTTTCAGGCTTTTGGCACCATTTTTGAGTGAATTGCCAAAAGTCAGATTTTTGCTGAAATTGTTACCCCGGGGCTTAGGGATTTTTTCAAAAAAATATTTTCTGCTGGTTAGATTTTTGAGGGCTGATTTATTTTCCTTTGATAAAAAGACTTCTGTTTCCATCGCCAAAGCTTTCAGGGGAGCATTTGAAACCGGTTGGCACCATTTTTGAGTGAATTGCCAAAATTCAGATTTTTGCTGAAATTCTGACCCCGGGTCTTAGGGATTTTTTCAAAAAAATATTTTCTGCCGGTTAAGTTTTTGAGGGCTGATTTCTTGTCCTGTGATAAAAAGCCTTCTGTTTCGAGTGCCAAACCTTTCAGGAGAGCATTTTCAGGCTTTTGGCACCATTTTTGAGTGAATTGCCAAAAGTCAGATTTTTGCTGAAATTGTGACCCCGGGGCTTAGGGATTTTTTCAAAAAAATATTTTCTGCCGGTTAGGTTTTTGAGCGCTGATTTCTTGTCCTGTGATAAAAAGACTTCTGTTTCCATCGCCAAAGCTTTCAGGAGAGCATTTTCCAACTTTTGGCACCATTTTTGAGTGAATTGCCAAAATTCAGATTTTTGCTGAAATTGTGACCCCGGGGCTTAGGGATTTTTTCAAAAAAATATTTTCTGCCGGTTAAGTTTTTGAGGGCTGATTTCTTGTCCTGTGATAAAAAGCCTTCTGTTTCGAGTGCCAAACCTTTCAGGAGAGCATTTTCAGGCTTTTGGCACCATTTTTGAGTGAATTGCCAAAAGTCAGATTTTTGCTGAAATTGTGACCCCGGGGCTTAGGGATTTTTTCAAAAAAATATTTTCTGCCGGTTAGGTTTTTGAGGGCTGATTTCTTGTCCTGTGATAAAAAGACTTCTGTTTCCATCGCTAAAGCTTTCAGGAGAGCATTTTCAAACTTTTGGCACCATTTTTGAGTGAATTGCCAAAAGTCAGATTTTTGCTGAAATTGTGACCCCGGGGCTTAGGGATTTCTTCAAAAAAATATTTTCCGCCGGTTAAATTTTTGAGGGCTGATTTCTTGTCCTGTGATAAAAAGCCTTCTGTTTCGAGTGCCAAACCTTTCAGGAGAGCATTTTCAAGCTTTTGGCACCATTTTTGAGTGAATTGCCAAAAGTCAGATTTTTGCTGAAATTGTGACCCCGGGGCTTAGTGATTTTTCAAAAAAATATTTTCTGCCGGTTAAGTTTTTGAGCGCTGATTTCTTGTCCTGTGATAAAAAGACTTCTGTTTCGAGTGCTAAACCTTTCAGGAGAGCATTTTCAAGCTTTTGGCACCATTTTTGAGTGAATTGCCAAAAGTCAGATTTTTGCTGAAATTGTGACCCCGGGGCTTAGGGATTTTTTCAAAAAAATATTTTCTCCTGGTTAAGTTTTTGAGGGCTGATTTCTTGTCCTGTGATAAAAAGCCTTCTGTTTCGAGTGCCAAACCTTTCAGGAGAGCATTTTCAAGCTTTTGGCACCATTTTTGAGTGAATTGCCAAAAGTCAGATTTTTGCTGAAATTGTGACCCCGGGGCTTAGTGATTTTTCAAAAAAATATTTTCTGCCGGTTAAGTTTTTGAGCGCTGATTTCTTGTCCTTTGATAAAAAGCCTTCTGTTTCCATCGCCAAGGCTTTCAGGGGAGCATTTGAAACCGGTTGGCACCATTTTTGAGGGAATTGCCAAAATTCAGATTTTTGCTGAAATTGTGACCCCCGGGGCTTAGGGATTTTTTCAAAAAAATATTTTCTGCTGGTTAAGTTTTTGAGGGCTGATTTCTTGTCCTGTGATAAAAAGCCTTCTGTTTCGAGTGCCAAACCTTTCAGGAGAGCATTTTCAGGCTTTTGGCACCATTTTTGAGTGAATTGCCAAAAGTCAGATTTTTGCTGAAATTGTTACCCCGGGGATTAGGGATTTTTTCAAAAAAATATTTTCTCCTGGTTAGATTTTTGAGGGCTGATTTATTTTCCTTTGATAAAAAGACTTCTGTTTCCATCGCCAAAGCTTTCAGGGGAGCATTTGAAACCGGTTGGCACCATTTTTGAGTGAATTGCCAAAAGTCAGATTTTTGCTGAAATTGTGACCCCGGGGCTTAGGGATTTTTTCAAAAAATATTTTCTCCTGGTTAAGTTTTTGAGGGCTGATTTCTTGTCCTGTGATAAAAAGCCTTCTGTTTCGAGTGCCAAACCTTTCAGGAGAGCATTTTCAAGCTTTTGGCACCATTTTTGAGTGAATTGCCAAAAGTCAGATTTTTGCTGAAATTGTGACCCCGGGGCTTAGTGATTTTTCAAAAAAATATTTTCTGCCGGTTAAGTTTTTGAGCGCTGATTTCTTGTCCTTTGATAAAAAGCCTTCTGTTTCCATCGCCAAGGCTTTCAGGGGAGCATTTGAAACCGGTTGGCACCATTTTTGAGGGAATTGCCAAAATTCAGATTTTTGCTGAAATTGTGACCCCGGGGCTTAGGGATTTTTTCAAAAAAATATTTTCTGCTGGTTAAGTTTTTGAGGGCTGATTTCTTGTCCTGTGATAAAAAGCCTTCTGTTTCGAGTGCCAAACCTTTCAGGAGAGCATTTTCAGGCTTTTGGCACCATTTTTGAGTGAATTGCCAAAAGTCAGATTTTTGCTGAAATTGTTACCCCGGGGCTTAGGGATTTTTTCAAAAAAATATTTTCTCCTGGTTAGATTTTTGAGGGCTGATTTATTTTCCTTTGATAAAAAGACTTCTGTTTCCATCGCCAAAGCTTTCAGGGGAGCATTTGAAACCGGTTGGCACCATTTTTGAGTGAATTGCCAAAATTCAGAGTTTTGCTGAAATTGTGACCCCGGGGCTTAGGGATTTTTTCAAAAAAATGTTTTCTGCCGGTTAAGTTTTTGAGGGCTGATTTCTTGTCCTGTGATAAAAAGCCTTCTGTTTCGAGTGCCAAACCTTTCAGGAGAGCATTTTCAGGCTTTTGGCACCATTTTTGAGTGAATTGCCAAAAGTCAGATTTTTGCTGAAATTGTGACCCCGGGGCTTAGGGATTTTTTCAAAAAAATATTTTCTGCCGGTTAGGTTTTTGAGGGCTGATTTCTTGTCCTGTGATAAAAAGACTTCTGTTTCGAGTGCTAAACCTTTCAGGAGAGCATTTTCAAGCTTTTGGCACCATTTTTGAGTGAATTGCCAAAAGTCAGATTTTTGCTGAAATTGTGACCCCGGGTCTTAGGGATTTTTTCAAAAAAATGTTTTCTGCCGGTTAAGTTTTTGAGGGCTTATTTCTTGTCCTGTGATAAAAAGCCTTCTGTTTGAGTGCCAAACCTTTCAGGAGAGCATTTTCAGGCTTTTGGCACCATTTTTTAGTGAATTGCCAAAAGTCAGATTTTTGCTGAAATTGTGACCCCGGGGCTTAGGGATTTTTTTAAAAAAATGTTTTCTGCCGGTTAAGTTTTTGAGCGCTGATTTCTTGTCCTTTGATAAAAAGCCTTCTGTTTCCATCGCCAAGGCTTTCAGGGGAGCATTTGAAACCGGTTGGCACCATTTTTGAGGGAATTGCCAAAATTCAGATTTTGCTGAAATTGTGACCCCGGGGCTTAGGGATTTTTTCAAAAAAATATTTTCTGCTGGTTAAGTTTTTGAGGGCTGATTTCTTGTCCTGTGATAAAAAGCCTTCTGTTTCGAGTGCCAAACCTTTCAGGAGAGCATTTTCAGGCTTTTGGCACCATTTTTGAGTGAATTGCCAAAAGTCAGATTTTTGCTGAAATTGTTACCCCGGGGCTTAGGGATTTTTTCAAAAAAATATTTTCTCCTGGTTAGATTTTTGAGGGCTGATTTATTTTCCTTTGATAAAAAGACTTCTGTTTCCATCGCCAAAGCTTTCAGGGGAGCATTTGAAACCGGTTGGCACCATTTTTGAGTGAATTGCCAAAATTCAGAGTTTTGCTGAAATTGTGACCCCGGGGCTTAGGGATTTTTTCAAAAAAATGTTTTCTGCCGGTTAAGTTTTTGAGGGCTGATTTCTTTTCCTGTGATAAAAAGCCTTCTGTTTCGAGAGCCAAACCTTTCAGGAGAGCATTTTCAGGCTTTTGGCACCATTTTTGAGTGAATTGCCAAAAGTCAGATTTTTGCTGAAATTGTGACCCCGGGGCTTAGGGATTTTTTCAAAAAAATATTTTCTGCCGGTTAGGTTTTTGAGGGCTGATTTCTTGTCCTGTGATAAAAAGACTTCTGTTTCCATCACCAAACCTTTCAGGAGAGCATTTTCAGGCTTTTGGCACCATTTTTGAGTGAATTGCCAAAAGTCAGATTTTTGCTGAAATTGTGACCCCGGGGCTTAGGGATTTTTTTAAAAAAATATTTTCTGCCGGTTAAGTTTTTGAGCGCTGATTTCTTGTCCTTTGATAAAAAGCCTTCTGTTTCCATCGCCAAGGCTTTCAGGGGAGCATTTGAAACCGGTTGGCACCATTTTTGAGGGAATTGCCAAAATTCAGTTTTTTGCTGAAATTGTGACCCCGGGGCTTAGGGATTTTTTCAAAAAAATATTTTCTGCTGGTTAAGTTTTTGAGGGCTGATTTCTTGTCCTGTGATAAAAAGCCTCCTGTTTCGAGTGCCAAACCTTTCAGGAGAGCATTTTCAGGCTTTTGGCACCATTTTTGAGTGAATTGCCAAAAGTCAGATTTTTGCTGAAATTGTTACCCCGGGGCTTAGGGATTTTTTCAAAAAAATATTTTCTGCTGGTTAGATTTTTGAGGGCTGATTTATTTTCCTTTGATAAAAAGCCTTCTGTTTCCATCGCCAAGGCTTTCAGGGGAGCATTTGAAACCGGTTGGCACCATTTTTGAGGGAATTGCCA
>NW_028293198.1:0-32337 GCF_964106645.2 Podarcis pityusensis
GAGGAGGAAGAAGGCAGGAGGAGAGAGGAAGTAGAAAGATACTCCGAGGAGGAGGAGGAAGGATGCAGGAGGAGACAGGAAGTAGAAGGATGCTTCAAAGAGTAGGAGTGGTACCCAAGGAAGAGGAGGGGGAGGAAGGATGCAGGAGGAGACAGGAAGTAGAAAGATGCTTCAAGGAGGAGGAGGAAGGATGCAGGAGGCGACAGGAAGTAGAAAGATGCTCCAAGGAGTAGGAGTGGTACCCAAGGGGGAGGAGGAAGGATACAGGAGGAGACAGGAAGTAGAAAGATACTCCGAGGAAGGAGGAGGAAGGATGCAGGAGGAGACAGGAAGTAGAAGGATGCTTCAAAGAGTAGGAGTGGTACCCAAGGAGGAGGAGGGGGAGGAAGGATGCAGGAGGAGAGAGGAAGTAGAAGGATGCTTCAAGGAGGAGGAGGAAGGATGCAGGAGGAGACAGGAAGTAGAAAGATGCTCCAAGGAGTAGGCGTGGTACCCAAGGGGGAGGAGGAAGGATACAGGAGGAGACAGGAAGTAGAAAGATACTCTGAGGAGGAGGAGGAAGGATGCAGGAGGAGACAGGAAGTAGAAGGATGCTTCAAAGAGTAGGAGTGGTACCCAAGGAGGGAGGAGGAGGAAGGATGCAGGAGGAGAGAGGAAGTAGAAAGATACTCTGAGGAGGAGGAGGAAGGATGCAGGAGGAGAAAGGAAGTAGAAAGATGCTTGAAGGAGTAGGTACGCAGGAAAGAGGAAAGAGTGGGTACCAACTCCTCCTTGAAGCATCCTTCTACTTCTGTCTCCTCCTGCCTCCTTCTTCCTCCTCCTTCCAGCACCCTTCTACTTCCTGTCTCCTCCTGCATCCTTCCTCCTCCTCCTTGAAGCATCCTTCTACTTCCTGCTTCCTCCTGCCTCCTTCCTCCTCCTCCTTGAAGCATCCTTCTACTTCCTGTCTCCTCCTGCCTCCTTCCTCCTCCTCCTTCCAGCACCCCTTCTACTTCCTGTCTCCTCCTGCCTCCTCCTTCCTCCTCCTCCTTGAAGCATCCTTCTACTTCCTGTCTCCTCCTGCCTCCTTCCTCCTCCTCCTTGAAGCATCCTTCTACTTCCTGTCTCCTCCTGCCTCCTTCCTCCTCCTCCTTGAAGCATCCTTCTACTTCCTGTCTCCTCCTGCATCCTTCCTCCTCCTCCTTGAAGCATCCTTCTACTTCCTGTCTCCCTCCTTCCTCCTTCCTCCTCCTCCTTCCAGCATCCTTCTACTTCCTGTCTCCTCCTGCATCCTTCCTCCTCCTCCTTGAAGCATCCCTTCTACTTCCTCTCTCCTCCTGCATCCTTCCTTCTCCTCCTTGAAGCATCCTTCTACTTCCTCTCTCCTCCTGCTCCTTCCTCCTCCTCCTTGGCTACCACTCCTACTCCTTGAAGCATCCTTCTACTTCCTGTCTCCTCCTGCATCCTTCCTCCTCCTCCTTGAAGCATCCTTCTACTTCCTGTTTCCTCCTTCCTCCTTCCTCCTCCTCCTCCTTCCAGCATTCCTTCTACCTTCCTGTCTCCTCACTGCATCCTCTCTCCCTCCTTGAACACCTTCTCTCCTCCTCTTGAAGCATCCTTCTACTTCCTCTCTCCTCCTGCATCCTTCCTCCTCCTCCTTGAAGCATCCTTCTACTTCCTCTCTCCTCCTGCATCCTTCCTCCTCCTCCTTGAAGCATCCTTCTACTTCCTCTCTCCTCCTGCATCCTTCCTCCTCCTTCTTGAAGCATCCTTCTACTTCTGTCTCCTCCTGCCTCTTCCTCCCTGGGTACCATCACTCTTCCCATAGCTTCCGTTTCCTCTCCATCCTTCCTCCTCCTCCATCCTCTTCCTCCTTCCTTTCCTCCAGGTGGAAACCCTCTCCATCCTCTTCTTTTCCTCCTCCATCCCTCCTTCCTCCTTCCTCCCCTCCCCTCCGCCCTGCCAATCTCCCGGCATCCTCCTCCCCAGGAAGTCCCGCCCCCCTCCATCCCCTCTTCCCTCCTCCTTCTTCCCTTCCTCCGTCCCTCGGGTACCATTCCTGCATCCCGACTGGACCTGTCAATCACCCATCAATTCTTACTCTTCCGAAGCAGGAAGATTGACAAGCGTGAAGATTGACAGAGGGCGGGACAAACACCCCCCCAAAAAAATACTCCCGCCTTCCTTTCTCCTTCCCTCCTTCCCTGCATCCCTTTCAACATCCTGGCTACCGGAGCATCTCCCTCCTCCCAGCATCCTCCCCTCCTCGGCAGAAGTCCCGCCCCTTCCTCCCCCTCTCCCTCCTCCCTCCTCTGCAGGAAGTCCCGCCCCTTCCTCCCCTCCTCTCCCTCCTCCTCCTTCTTCCTTCTTCCTTCCCTGCATCCCTTTCAACATCCTGGCTACCAGAGCATCTCCCTCCTCCCAGCATCCTCCCCTCCTCGGCAGGAAGTCCCGCCCCTTCCTCCCCCCTCTCCCTCCTCCTCCTCCGCAGGAAGTCCGCCCCTTCCTCCCCTCCTCTCCCTCCTCCTCCTCCTTCCTTCCTCCTTCCCTGCATCCCTTTCAACATCCTGGCTACCGGAGCATCTCCCTCCTCCCAGCATCCTCCCCTCCTCGGCAGGAAGTCCCGCCCCTTCCTCCCCCCTCCCTCCTCCTCCTTCCTCCACCAACCGGATCGCCAGGTACCGTTCCAGTATCTTTTCCCTCCATCCCCTGGGTACCATTCCTGCATCCCGACTGGACCTGTCAATCATCCATCATTTTTGGGGGGAGGGGAGGAAGCAGGAAGATGGACAGGAGGGCGGGACTAACACCCCCCCCCAAAAAAAATACTCCGGCCTTCCTTCCTCCCGTCCGACGCAGCATCCTTCCTCCTTCCCTGCATCCCTCTCCGCATCTTTGGGTACCGATTTTGACCTGAGCATCCTTCCTCCTTCCCTGCATCCTGGGTACCAATTTGGACCTGAGCATCCTTCATCCTTCCCTGCATCCTGGGTACCAATTTTGACCTGAGCATCCTTCATCCTTCTCCGCATCCCTCTCCGCATCCTTCCTCCTTCTCTGCATCTTTGGGTACCAATTTGGACCAGAGCATCTTTCTCTGCATCCTTCCCTGCATCCCTCTCCGCATCTTTGGGTACCGATTTTGACCTGAGCATCCTTCATCCTTCTCAGCATCCCGGGTACCACTCTCCATCCCTCTCAGCATCCTTCATCCTTCTCAGCATCCCGGGTACCACTCTCCATCCCTCTCAGCATCCTTCATCCTTCTCCGCATCCCGGGTACCACTCTCCCTCCCTCTGAGCATCCTTCATCCTTCTCCGCATCCCGGGTACCACTCTCCATCCCTCTCAGCATCCTTCATCCTTCTCAGCATCCCGGGTACCGCTCTCCATCCCTCTGAGCATCCTTCATCCTTCTCAGCATCCCTCTCAAACTCCCGGGTACCAGAGCATCTCCCTGGGTACCAATTGGGAGCAGAGCATCTTTGCATCCTTCCTCCTTCCCTGCATCCTGGGTACCAATTTGGACCTGAGCATCCTGCATCCTTCCCTGCATCCTGGGTACCAATTTTGACCTGAGCATCCTTCCTCCTTCCCTGCATCCTGGGTACCAATTTTGACCTGAGCATCCTTCATCCTTCTCCGCATCCCGGGTACCACTCTCCATCCCTCTCAGCATCCTTCATCCTTCCCTGCATCCCTCTCAACCTCCTGCGTACCAGAGCATCTCCCTGGGTACCAATTTTGACCAGAGCATCCTTCCTCCTTACCTGCATCCTGGGTACCAATTTTGACCTGAGCATCCTTCATCCTTACCTGCATCCTGGGTACCAATTTTGACCTGAGCATCCTTCCTCCTTACCTGCATCCTGGGTACCAATTTTGACCTGAGCATCCTTCATCCTTTACCTGCATCCTGGGTACCAATTTGGACCTGAGCATCCTTCCTCCTTCCCTGCATCCCGGGTACCAATTTTGACCAGAGCATCCTTCCTCCTTCCCTGCATCCTGGGTACCAATTTTGACCTGAGCATCCTTCCTCCTTACCTGCATCCTGGGTACCAATTTTGACCTGAGCATCTTTCCATCCTTACCTGCATCCTGGGTACCAATTTTGACCTGAGCATCCTTCCTCCTTCCCTGCATCCTGGGTACCAGTTTTGACCAGAGCATCCTTCCTCCTTCCCTGCATCCTGGGTACCAATTTTGACCTGAGCATCCTTCATCCTTTACCTGCATCCTGGGTACCAATTTGGACCTGAGCATCCTTCCTCCTTCCCTGCATCCCGGGTACCAATTTTGACCTGAGCATCCTTCCTCCTTCCCTGCATCCTGGGTACCAATTTTGACCTGAGCATCCTTCCTCCTTACCTGCATCCTGGGTACCAATTTTGACCTGAGCATCTTTCCATCCTTACCTGCATCCTGGGTACCAATTTTGACCTGAGCATCCTTCCTCCTTTTCTGCATCCCAGGTACCAATTTTGACCAGAGAATCCTTCCTCCTTCCCTGCATCCTGGGTACCAATTTTGACCTGAGCATCCTTCCTCCTTCCCTGCATCCCGGGTACCAATTTTGACCTGAGCATCCTTCCTCCTTCCCTGCATCCTGGGTACCAGTTTTGACCAGAGCATCCTTCCTCCTTACCTGCATCCTGGGTACCAATTTTGACCTGAGCATCTTTCCATCCTTACCTGCATCCTGGGTACCAATTTTGACCTGAGCATCCTTCCTCCTTCCCTGCATCCTGGGTACCAATTTTGACCAGAGCATCTTTCCATCCTTCTCCGCATCCCGGGTACCACTCTGCCTCCCTCTGAGCATCCTTCATCCTTCCCTGCATCCCTCTCAGCATCCTGGGTACCAGTTTGCACCAGAGCATCTTTCCATCCTTCCTCCTTCTCTGCATCTTTGGGTACCAATTTGCACCTGAGCATCCTTCATCCTTCCCTGCATCCCTCTCAGCATCTTTGGGTACCAATCTGAGCATCCTTCCTCCTTCTCAGAATCTCGGGTACCACTCTGCCTCCCTCTGAGCATCCTTCCTCCTTCTCCGCATCCCTCTCAGCATCCTGGGTACCAATTTGCACCAGAGCATCTTTCCATCCTTCCTCCTTCTCTGCATCTTTGGGTACCAATTTGCATCTGAGCATCCTTCCTCCTTCTCTGCATCCCTCTCAGCATCTTTGGGTACCAATTTGAGCATCCTTCCTCCTTCTCAGAATCTCGGGTACCACTCTGCCTCCCTCTCAGCATCCTTCATCCTTCCCTGCATCCCTTTCAGCATCCTTCCTCCTTCCTTGCATCCTGGGTACCAATTTGCATCTGAGCATCCTTCATCCTTCCCTGCATCCCTCTCAGCATCTTTGGGTACCAATCTGAGCATCCTTCCTCCTCCGCATCCCGGGTACCACTCTGCCTCCCTCTGAGCATCCTTCATCCTTCCCTGCATCCCTCTCAGCATCTTTGGGTACCAATTTGAGCATCCTTCCTCCTCCTCAGAATCTCGGGTACCACTCTGCCTCCCTCTCAGCATCCTTCCTCCTCCACATCCTTCATCCTTCCCTGCATCCCTCTCAGCATCTTTGGGTACCAATTTGAGCATCCTTCATCCTTCTCTGCCTCCCTCTCCACATCCTTCCTCTTTCTCCGCATCCCTCTCTGCATCTTTGGGTACCAATTTGCATCTGAGCATCCTTCCTCCTTCCCTACATCCCTCTCAGCATCTTTGGGTACCAATTTGAGGATCCTTTATCCTTCTCCGCATCCTGGGTACCACTCCGCCTCCCTCTGAGCATCCTTCATCCTTCTCAGCATCCCTCTGAGCATCCTTCATCCTTCTCAGCATCCCTCTGAGCATCCTTCATCCTTCCCTGCATCCCTCTGAGCATCCTTCCTCCTTCTCTGCCTCCCTCTGACCATCCTTCATCCTTCTCAGCATCCCTCTCAGCATCTTTGGGTACCAATTTGAGCATCCTTCCTCCTCCTCTGCATCCTTCTCCGCATCCCGGGTACCACTCTGCCTCCCTCTCAGCATCCTTCCTCCTTCTCAGAATCTCGGGTACCACTCTGCCTCCCTCTGAGCATCCTTCCTCCTCAGCATCCTTCATCCTTCCCTGCATCCCTCTCAGCATCTTTGGGTACCACTCTGCATCCTTCATCCCTCTCCGCATCCCGGGTACCACTCTGCCTCCCTCTCAGCATCCTTCATCCCTCTCCGCATCCCGGGTACCACTCCGCCTCCCTCTCAGCATCCTTCATCCCTCTCCGCATCCCGGGTACCACACTGCCTCCCTCTCAGCATCCTTCCTCCTCAGCATCCTTCATCCTTCCCTGCATCCCTCTCAGCATCCTTCCTCCTTCCTTGCATCCTGGGTACCAATTTGGACCAGAGCATCCTTCATCCTTCCCTGCATCCCTCTCAGCATCCTTCCTCCTTCCTTGCATCCTGGGTACCAATTTGGACCAGAGCATCCTTCATCCTTCCCTGCATCCCTCTCAGCATCTTTGGGTACCAATTTCAGCATCCTTCCTCCTCCTCAGAATTTCGGGTACCACTCTGCCTCCCTCTGAGCATCCTTCATCCTTCTCCGCATCCCGGGTACCGATTGCAGCATCTTTCCTCTTCCTCGGCCAATCGGATCGCAGGGAAGGCAAGGACCCCGCCCCCTCCCTCTTCCGGAAGCTTCCGGATCGCCTGGAACCCGGCGCCTGATCCGTCGACCGGTTGATTGACAGGTGAGAAGGGATCCTGCCAGGTCATCCGGACTGACCCCAAATATGATGGAGAATGATTGACAGCGTGGGGCTGGGGTGATTGACAGCGTATGGAGAATGATTGACAGGGGAGAATGATGGAAGAGGGAGAATGACTGACAGGGGAGAATGATGGAAGATGGAGAATGATTGACAGGGGAGGGCTAGGATGATTGACAGGATATGGAGAATGATTGACAGGGGAGAATGATGGAAGATGGAGAATGATTGACAGGGGAGGGCTAGGGTGATTGACAGGATATGGAGAATGATTGACAGGGGAGAATGATGGAAGATGGAGAATGATTGACAGGCGATGGCTAGGGTGATTGACAGGATATGGAGATTGATTGACAGGGGAGAATGATGGAAGATGGAGAATGATTGACGGGGGAGAATGATGGAAGATGGAGAATGATTGACAGGGGAGGGCTAGGGTGATTGACAGGATATGGAGAATGATTGACAGGGGAGAATGATGGAAGATGGAGAGTGATTGACAGGGGAGAATGATTGACAGGGGAGAATGATGGAAGATGGAGAATGATTGACAGGGGAGAATGATTGACAGGGGAGGGCTAGGATGGTTGACAGGATATGGAGAATGATTGACAGGGGAGAATGATGGAAGATGGAGAATGATTGACAGAGGAGGGTTAGGATGATTGACAGGGGAGAATGATGGAAGATGGAGAATGATTGACAGGGGAGAATGATTGACAGGGGAGAATGATGGGAGAAGAGAGGATTGAGGAGGACTGGAAGAAATTTAAGAATTATTTACAAAAACATTGTAATTTGAGTGAATGCTAAATAAGATGCTAGACCAAAATAACTGAGCACCACTAAACTTAGAAGTTTTTTAAGAAAATAAGTAAGACTGTGAAAATTTAACTCCTTTCGAGAACTATAAGATTATGAAACATAGAAGGGATATAAGAATCTAAATAAGATGATAAATTGCTGACAAAATGTTATAACGATGAAAGTGGGAGCGGGAGATGTGAGGAAGTCCAAAGAAAATGTGAAACTATGTTAAGACAAATGTTATATTGTGTATTATGTTTATTTCTATTGTAAAACCCAATAAATTGTTTTTTTTAAAAAAAGAGAATGATGGAAGATGGAGAATGATTGACAGGGGAGGGCTAGGATGATTGACAGGATATGGAGATTGATTGACAGGGGAGAATGATGGGAGATGGAGAGTGATTGACAGGGGAGAATGATGGAAGAGGGAGAATGATTGACGGGGGAGGGCTAGGGTGATTGACAGGATATGGAGAATGATTGACGGGGAGAATGATGGAAGATGGAGAGTGATTGACAGGGGAGGGCTAGGATGATTGACAGGGGAGAATGATGGAAGAGGGAGAATGATTGACGGGGGAGAATGATGGAAGAGGGAGAATGATTGACAGGGGAGAATGATGGAAGATGGAGAATGATTGACAGGGGAGGGCTAGGGTGATTGACAGGATATGGAGATTGATTGACAGGGGAGAATGATGGAAGGTGGAGAATGATTGACAGGGGAGAATGATGGAAGAGGGTGAATGATTGACAGGGGAGAATGATGGAAGATGGAGAATGATTGACGGGGGAGAATGATGGAAGATGGAGAGTGATTGACAGGGGAGAATGATGGAAGAGGGAGAATGATTGACAGGGGAGAATGATGGAAGGTGGAGAATGATTGACAGGGGAGAATGATGGAAGGTGGAGAATGATTGACAGGAGAGAATTTACATACATACATATATATATATTTATATACATATATATATATATATATGTGTGTATATATATGGCTTTTATGACGTTCCCGGAAACCATGCCCACTTCCTGCCCGACAGGAAGTGACCTCGCAGAGTCCTCTCTAGCCCATATCCCCCAAGTGCCGCTTGTTGCTCTGCTTCCCCCTTCCAGGCTCTGAGTGCGAAGGAGGATCCGAACTCCGGACCGAACGCCTGGCTTTCCGCTTGCGGGGAAAAGGGGGGAATCCGCCCGCTTCCTGGGAGCTGCAAGGCGCCACCCTGACCCCGTGGCTCCAGGTGGGTAGCTTGGGGGGTGAAGAAGTGAAAAAAAGAAGTGAAAGAAATCCTCAGTGTGTTTTGATTTTGGTGGAAATTCAAATTTCAGGAGGTATTGTGTCCATTGTATGGAGTGGATAGTATAAATAAAATTATATAAAATTATTATAATATACATATGTATATATATATATATATATATATATATATATATATATTATTGTTATTATTATATTATATATTATATTATTTTATATTATATTATTACATTATATATATTATAATATAATATATATTATATATATATTATAATATAATATAATATAATTATATATAATATTATATTAAATTATATATATTATACTATACTATAATATAATATTGTATTATATATTATAATGTTATGTTATATATATATAATTCTTATGTTATATATTATATTATATATTGTGTTAATTATATGTAGTGGATAGTATAAATAAAATTATATAAAATTATTATAATATATATATGTATATATATATATTATTGTTATTATTATATTATATTATATTATATTATAATATTATATTATATATATATATAATTCTTATGTTATATATTATATTATATATTGTGTTAATTATATGTAGTGGATAGTATAAATAAAATTATACAAAATTATTATATATTATTATAATATATATATATGTGTATATATATATATACATAGATATATAATTGTTATTATTATTATATTATATTATAATATTATATTATATTATATATATATATAATTCTTATATTATATTATATTATATTATATATAATATATAATTATTATATTATATTATATTTACAATTAAAATGAAAAAAATAAGCTTTCCTTTCATGGAAAATCCCCTCTAGGCTTCTAGAACTCTATGGAAATGCATGCTGTTAAAAAAGGGAAATGAAATCAGCTTTCCTCGCATGGAAAATCCCCTCTAGGCTTCTAGAACTCTATGGAAATGCATGTTGTTAAAAAAAAAGGAAAAAAACAAGCTTTCCTCGCATGGAAAATCCCCTCTAGGCTTCTAGAACTCTATGGAAATGCATGCTGTTAAAA
Organism: Podarcis pityusensis; assembly: GCF_964106645.2. Classification (NCBI taxonomy): domain Eukaryota; kingdom Metazoa; phylum Chordata; class Lepidosauria; order Squamata; family Lacertidae; genus Podarcis; species Podarcis pityusensis. Next base: position 9,857 of record NW_028293198.1, read on the forward strand.
AAGGGAAATGTAATCAGCTTTCTTTGCATGGAAAATCCACTCTAGGATTCTACAACTCTACGGAAACGCATGCTGTAAAAAAAAGAGACTTGCATGGGGAAAATCTCCTCTAGGCTTCTAGAACTCCATGGTAAGCTTCCCTTGCATGGGGGGGGGGAATCCCCTCTAGGCTTCCACAACTCTATGGAAACGCATGCCGTAAAAAAGGGACTTGCACGGGGGAAAAAACCCTCTAGGCTTCTAGAACTCCATGGTAAGCTTCGCTTGCACGGGAAAATCCCCTCTAGGCTTCCACAACTCTATGGAAACGCATGCCGTAAAAAAGGGACTTGCATGGGGGGGGGGGAATCCCCTCTAGGCTTCTAGAACTCCATGGTAAGCTTCCCTTGCATGGGAAAATCCCCTCTAGGCTTCCACAACTCTATGGAAACGCATGCCGTAAAAAAGGGACTTGCATGGGGGGGAAAATCCCCTCTAGGCTTCTAGAACTCTATGGCAATGCATGCTATGAAAAAAGGGACACGAAATCGCATGGAAAATCCCCTCTAGGATCCTAGAACTCTATGGAAATAAATAGTGTAAAAAAAGGAAGAAGAAAAAACTTCCCTTGCCTTTAAAATCCCCTCTAGGCTTCTAGAGCTCTATGGAAATGCATGTTGGGGGCAGGAAATAAGGTTTATTTGCATGGGGGGGGATTCCCCTCTAGGATTCTAGAACTCTATGGCAATGCATATTGTAAAATACAGGAAAAATCAACTTTCCTCGCCTGGAAAACCCCCTCTAGGCTTCTAGAACTCTATGGAAATGCATGTTGGGGGCAGGAAATAATCCTCTAGGATTCTAGAACTCTATGGAAATAAATCTTGTAAAAAAAAAAAATTCTTTGCATGGAAAAATCCCCTCTAGGATTATAGAACTCTATGGAAATAAATATCGTTTAAAAAAAATTATTTGCATGGAAAAATCCCCTCTAGGATCCTAGAACTCTATGGAAATGCATATTGTAAAAAGAGAGAGAGAGAGAGAGGAAAAAAAGGTCCACTCTAGAATTCTAGAACTCTATGGAAATAAAACTTGGGGGAAAAAATTCTTTGCATGAAAAATCCCCTCTAGGATCCTAGAACTCTATGGAAATGCATATTGTAAAAAGAAAGAAAGAGAGAGAGAGTGTAAAAAAAAGGTCCACTCTAGGATTCTAGAACTCTATGGAAATGCATGTTGTAAAAGGGGGGGGGGAATCAACTTTCCTAAAATCCCCTCTAGGATTATAGAACTCTATGGAAATAAATATCGTTTTTAAAAAAAAATTCTTTGCATGAAAAATCCCCTCTAGGATTATAGAACTCTATGGAAATAAATATCGTTTTTAAAAAAATTCTTTTTCATGGAAAAATCCCCTCTAGGATTCTAGAACTCTATGGAAATAAATATCGGGGGAGGGGGAATTCTTTGCATGAAAAATCCCCTCTAGGATCCTAGAACTCTATGGAAATGCATATTGTAAAAAGAGAGAGAGAGAGAGAGAGGGAAAAAAAGGTCCACTCTAGGATTCTAGAACTCTATGGAAATAAATCTTGGGGGGGGGATTCTTTGCATGAAAAAAAATCCCTTCTAGGATCCTAGAACTCTATGGAAATGCATATTGTAAAAAGAAAGAAAGAAAGAAAGAAAGAAAGAAAGAGAAAAAAAGGTCCACTCTAGGATTCTAGAACTCTATGGAAATGCATGTTGTAAAAAAGGGGGGGTCAACTTTCCTAAAATCCCCTCTAGGATTATAGAACTCTATGGAAATAAATATCATTTAAAAAAAATTCTTTGCATGGAAAAATCCCCTCTAGGATTATAGAACTCTATGGAAATAAATATCGTTTTTAAAAAAATTCTTTTTCATGGAAAAATCCCCTCTAGGATTCTAGAACTCTATGGAAATAAATCTTGGGGGGGGGATTCTTTGCATGAAAAATCCCTTCTAGGATCCTAGAACTCTATGGAAATGCATATTGTAGAAAGAAAGAAAGAAAGAAAGAAAGAAAGAAAGAAAGAAAGAGAAAAAAAGGTCCACTCTAGGATTCTAGAACTCTATGGAAATGCATGTTGTAAAAAAAAGGGGGGGTCAACTTTCCTAAAATCCCCTCTAGGATTATAGAACTCTATGGAAATAAATATCGTTTTAAAAAAAAATTATTTGCATGAAAAAAAAAATCCCCTCTAGGATCCTAGAACTCTACGGAAATGCATATTGTAAAAAGAAAGAAAGAGAAAAAGAGAAAAAAAAGGTCCACTCTAGGATTCTAGACCTCTGTGGAAACACACGCTCTTCGAAACAGGAAACGGAACCAGCTTCCTGGAAAACCCCCTCTAGCCTCCCAGAACTCTACGCCACCTCGGGCCCCGACTCCGAATCGCCTCTCTAGCCCCTCTCTCTCTCTCTCTCTCCCCCAGGTCCTCCGGCCGCCATCATCCCTTCCTTCCCAGGAGGATGCGTCCCCGGGCCCGCCTCAAAGCCCGCCCCCCCGCTTCCTCTTCCTGCCCCGCCTCCCGACGTTAGCCAGGTGACCGCCCTCCTCATGTCCTGCCTCAAGGGGCCTCCGGGGCCCAACAGGAAGTTCAGCGAGGTCGGCAGGAAGTTCCCCAACCACGACCTCCTTGCCGGCAGGAAGTTCCCCCCCAACGACGCCTTCGCCGACAGGAAGTTCCCCCCCAGCGACGTCCTCCCCAACGACATCCTTCCCAACAGGAAGTTCCCCCCCAGCAACCTCCTCGCCAACAGGAACTTCAACGAGGCCAACAGGAAGTTCCCCCCCAGCGACGCCTTCGCCGACAGGAAGTTCCCCCCCAATGACGTCCTCCCCAACGACATCCTTCCCAACAGGAAGTTCCCCCCCAGCGACGTCCTCCCCAACAGGAAGTTCCCCCCCAGCGACCTCCTCGCCAACAGGAACTTCAACGAGGCCAACAGGAAGTTCCCCCCTGGCAATGACGTCCTCGCCAACAGGAACTTCAACGAGGCCAACAGGAAGTTCCCCCCCGGCGACCTCCTCGCCAACAGGAACTTCAACGAGGCCAACAGGAAGTTCAACGAGGCCCACGACGTCCTCCCCAACAGGAAGTTCCCCCCCAGCGACCTCCTCCCCAACAGGAAGCTCCCCGAGCTCCGCAGGAAGTTCCCCCCCGGCCACGAGGTCATCGCCAACGAGGGCGTGGCCAAGCCCCTCGACTCGAACCCGCCCCCGCCGCCCCCCGTTTTCTACCCGGCGACCGGGGCGGAAGTCATCGCCAACCAGTACGCCCTCCCCGCCAGTCCTCCCGGCGAATCCCTAGAGTGCCCCACCTGCGGCCACGCCTACAACTCCGCCCACAAGAGGCCCCGCCTCCTCTCCTGCCTCCACTCGGTCTGTGAGGAATGTCTGCAGATCCTCTACCAATCGTGTCCCAAGTACAAGTTCATTTCCTGCCCCTCCTGCCAACGGGAAACCGTCCTCTTCACCGACTACGGATTGGCCGCCCTGGCCGTCAACACCCGCCTCCTGGCCCGCCTCCCCCAGGCCGAGCCGGCCAATCGCAACCCGCCGCCCTGGGGCCCCGGCGAATCGGAGAGAGGCTGCTACCAGAGCTTCCGGCAGTATTGCGGGGCGGCCTGCAACTGCCGGGTGAGGAACCCGGTGGGGGCCTGCGTCGTCATGTGACCCGGAGGGGGAGTCGAACCCGGAGCCGGGACCCCGTCATGTGACCCTGTCCTGGGACTTGAACCCAGGACCTGGGAGCCGGTCCTTTGATTTGAACCCGAGACCCAGGAACCCAGAGTGGGATTCGGAGCCTGGAATGGGCCGTCATGGGACTTGAACCCAGAGCCCTGTCATGGGACTTGGAGCCAGAGCCCAGAAGCCCATCATGTGATTTGAACCCGAGACCCAGCAACCCGGAGTGGGATTCGAACCCAGAGTCCGGGAGGCCGTCATGTGACTTGAACCCAGAGCCCAGAAGACCGTCATGTGACTTGAACTCGGAACCCTTCCTGGGATTAGAACCCGGAGCCCGGGAGGCCGTCATGTGAATTGAACCCGGAGCCCTGTCATGGGATTTGAACTCGGAGCCTGGAACCCTGTCATGTGATTCGAACCCAGGACACGGGAGCCGGAGCCCAGGAGCCCGTCATGTGTCTTGATTCGAACCCAGAGCCAGGAAGAACATCATGTGATTCGAACCTGGAGCCCGGGACACTGTCATGGGACTTGAACCCAGGACCTGGGAGCCGGTCCTTTGATTTGAACCCGAGACCCAGGAAGCCGGAGTGGGACTCGAACCCGGAGCCGGGAGGACGGAGTGGGACTCGAACCCGGAGCCGGGAGGACGGAGTGGCCCGGGACCCCGTCATGTGACGCTGTCCTGGGACTTGAACCAAGGACCTTTGATTTGAACCCGAGACCCAGGAACCCGGAGTGGGATTCGGAGCCTGGAATGGGACTTGAACTCGGAGCCCTTCATGGGATTTGAACCCGGAGCCCAGTAGCCCGTCATGTGACTTGAAACCGGAGCCCTGTCATGTGATTTGAACCCGGAGCCAGGAGGACGGGTGGCCCGGGACCCCGTCATGTGATTCTATCCCAGAGCCCTGTCATGGGACTTGAACCCAGGACCTGGGAGCCGGTCCTTTGATTTGAACCCGAGACCCGGGAAGCCGGAGTGGGACTCGAACCCGGAGCCGGGAGGACGGAGTGGCCCGGGACCCCGTCATGTGACCCTGTCCTGGGAACCCGGAGTGGGACTTGAACTCGGAGCCATTCATGGGACTTGAACCCAGAGCCCTGTCATGGGACTTGGAGCCAGAGCCCAGGAGCCCGTCCTGTGTCTTGAACCCGGGTCGCCGGGTTGATTCGAACCCAGAGCCAGGAAGAACATCATGTGATTCGAACCCGGGAGCCCGGAGTGGGATTTGAACCTGGAGCCCGGGAGGCCGTCATGTGACTTGAACCCGGGACACCGGACACAGGAGCCTGTCATGGAACTTGAACCAAGGACCTGGGAGCCGGTCCTTTGATTTGAACCCGAGACCCAGGAACCCGGAGTGGGATTGGGAGCCTGGAATGGGACTTGAACTCGGAGCCCTGTCATGGGATTTGAACCCGGAGCCCAGAAGCCCGTCATGTAACTTGAACCCAAAGCCCTGTCATGGGACTTGGAGCCAGAGCCCAGGAGCCCGTCATGTGTCTTGAACCCGGGTCGCCGGGTCGATTCGAACCCGGAGCCAGGAAGAACATCATGTGATTCGAACCTGGAACCAAGGACCTGGGAGCCGGTCCTTTGATTTGAACCCGAGACCCAGGAGCCAGGAATGGGATTCGGAGCCAGAGTCCGGGAGGCCGTCATGGGACTTGAACCCAGAGCCCTGTCATGTGATTTGAACCCGGAGCCTGGAACCCCGTCGTGGGATTCGAACCCGGGACATGGGAAGCCGGAGTGGGACTCGAACCCGGGACATGGGAGCCCGTCATGCGATTCGAACCCGGAACCTGGGAGGCAGTAAGCCCGTCTTGTGTCTTGAACCCGGGACCCATCGAATTTCGTCATGCGCCGTCATGTGACTCGGACCCGGGAAGAGGGAGTGGGATTCGAACCCGGAGCCGGGAGGCCGTCATGGGACTCGAACCCGGGACATGGGAAGCCGGAGTGGGACTCGAACCCGGGAGCCCGTCATGTGATTCGAACCCGGAACCCAGGAACCGGGAGCCTGTAAGCCCGTCGTGTGTCTCGAACCCGGGACCCGTCGCATTTCGCCCATTTGCCGTCCTCCATTTTGTCGAGGGTCTTGAACCCGGGACATGGGAGCTGTCCAATCCCCCCTCACGGGATTCGAACCCGCGACCCGTCGCACCGTCATGTGACTTGAACCCGCGATCCGGCAGCCCTGCGCCGTCAGGTGATTCGAACCCGTCGCCCAACTCGACTCCGTCGAATCGAACCCGGCGCCGGATGAAGCAGGGCTTCCGTCCCTCGGTCCCTCGAACCCGGGACCTACCAGCCCGTCACATGACTCGAACCCGCAACCCGTCCGATGTCCTGCGCCGTCATGTGACTCGAACCCGGGACCCGGGACCTACAAGCCAATCACATGACTCGAACCCGCAACCCGTCCGATGTCCTGCGCCGTCACGTGACTCGAACCCGGGACCTGGGACCTACCAGCCCGTCACGTGACTCGAACCCGCAACCCGTCGCCTTTCCCGCATCCTGACCATTTCAGGGACGAATTCCCGTCATTGGACGATTTCAGGGCTCTGTCGCCGGGCAGTTTACAGTCAATCCCCCAAGCTGGCTCTGTCATTGGACGGTTTCAGGGCTCTGTCGCCGGGCGGTTTTCGCTCGCTACCAACCGGACTCCGTCATTGGACGATTTCCCAGCGCCGTCTGACCGGACTCTGTCATTGGATGATTTCAGGGCTCTGTCGCCGGGCAGTTTACAGTCCATCCCCCAACCTGGCTCTGTCATTGGACGGTTTCAGGGCTCTGTCGCCGGGCGGTTTACAGGCGATTGCCCAACCTGGCTCTGTCATTGGATGATTTCTGGGCTCTGTCGCCGGGCGGTTTACAGTCAATCCCCCAACCTGGCTCTGCCATTGGACGATTTCAGGGCTCTGTCGCCGGGCAGTTTACAGTCAATCCCCCAACCTGGCTCTGTCATTGGACGATTTCAGGGCTCTGTCGCCGGGCGGTTTACAGTCAATCACAAACCTGGCTCTGTCATTGGACGATTTCCCAGCGCCGTCTGACCGGACTCTGTCATTGGACGGTTTCAGGGCTCTGTCGCCGGGCGGTTTACAGTCAATCACGAACCGGACTCTGTCATTGGACGATTTCCCAGCGCCGTCTGACCGGACTCTGTCATTGGACGGTTTCAGGGCTCTGTCGCCGGGCGGTTTACAGTCAATCACGAACCGGACTCTGTCATTGGACGATTTCCCAGCACCGTCTGACCGGACTCTGTCATTGGACGATTTCAGGGCTCTGTCGCCGGGCAGTTTACAGTCAATCCCCCAACCTGGCTCTGTCATTGGACGATTTCAGGGCTCTGTCGCCGGGCGGTTTACAGTCAATCCCCCAACCTGGCTCTGCCATTGGACGATTTCAGGGCTCTGTCGCCGGGCAGTTTACAGTCAATCCCCCAACCTGGCTCTGCCATTGGACGGTTTCAGGGCTCTGTCGCCAGGCGGTTTACAGTCAATCACGAACCTGGCTCTGTCATTGGACGATTTCCCAGCGCCGTCTGACCGGACTCTGTCATTGGATGATTTCAGGGCTCTGTCGCCGGGCAGTTTACAGTCAATCCCCCAACCTGGCTCTGTCATTGGATGATTTCAGGGCTCTGTTGCCGGGCGGATTCTGGGCCCTGCTCAACGGGACTCTGTCATTGGACAATTTCGGGGCTCTGTTGCCGGGCAGTTTTACGGACGTCGCCCAACGGGGCTCCCTGATTGGATGATTTCCAGGCTCCGCCCAACAAGACTCTTGTCATTGGGCGACTTCTGGGCTCTGTCGCCGGGCAGTTTACAGTCAATCCCCCAAGCTGGCTCTGTCATTGGACGGTTTCAGGGCTCTGTCGCCGGGCGGTTTTCGCTCGCTACCAACCGGACTCCGTCATTGGACGATTTCCCAGCGCCGTCTGACCGGACTCTGTCATTGGATGATTTCAGGGCTCTGTCGCCGGGCAGTTTACACTCAATCCCCCAACCTGGCTCTGTCATTGGACGGTTTCAGGGCTCTGTCGCCGGGCAGTTTACAGGCGATTGCCCAACCTGGCTCTGTCATTGGATGATTTCCGGGCTCTGTCGCCGGGCAGTTTACAGTCAATCCCCCAACCTGGCTCTGTCATTGGACGATTTCAGGGCTCTGTCGCCGGGCAGTTTACAGTCAATCCCCCAACCTGGCTCTGTCATTGGACGATTTCAGGGCTTTGTCGCCGGGCAGTTTACAGTCAATCCCCCATCCTGGCTCTGTCATTGGACGATTTCAGGGCTCTGTCGCCGGGCGGTTTACAGTCAATCACGAACCGGACTCTGTCATTGGACGATTTCCCAGCGCCGTCTGACCGGACTCTTGTCATTGGACGGTTTCAGGGCTCTGTCGCCGGGCAGTTTACAGTCAATCACGAACCTGGCTCTGTCATTGGATGATTTCAGGGCTCTGTCGCCGGGCAGTTTACAGTCCATCCCCCAACCTGGCTCTGTCATTGGACGGTTTCAGGGCTCTGTCGCCGGGCAGTTTACAGTCAATCCCCCAACCTGGCTCTGTCATTGGACGATTTCAGGGCTCTGTCGCCGGGCAGTTTACAGTCAATCCCCCAACCTGGCTCTGTCATTGGACGATTTCAGGGCTCTGTCGCCGGGCGGTTTCCCTTCGCTGCCAACAGGACTCCGTCATTGGACGATTTCCCAGCACCGTCTGACCGGACTCTGTCATTGGACGGTTTCAGGGCTCTGTTGCCGGGCGGATTCTGGGCCCTGCTCAACGGGACTCTGTGATTGGACGATTTCCCAGCACCATCTCACCGGACTCTGTCATTGGATGATTTCCGGGCTCTGTTGCCGGGCAGTTTACGGACGTCGCCCAACGGGGCTCTATCATTGGATCATTTCCAGGCTCCGCCCAACAAGACTCTTGTCATTGGACGATTTCAGGGCTCTGTTGCCGGGCAGTTTAGGGGTAACCACCCAATAAGACTCTGTCATTGGAGGATTTCCTGGCTCCGCCCAATGGCGCTCCCTGATTGGATGATTCCCTGGGGCCACATTTCGGGGGGGCAAAGGGGCGGAGCTTGCAAAGGATCATAGAGAGGGAAGGGACCCCTCCAGGTCCTCCAGCCTGACCCCCTTGCAAAGGACCATAGAGAGAGAAGGGACCTCTCTAGGACATCCAAGTGGTTCTGAGGGGATCATAGAGAGGGAAGGGACCTCTCTAGGACATCCAAGTGGTTCTGAGGGGATCATAGAGAGGGAAGGGACCCCTCCAGGTCAAGGATCATAGAGAGAGAAGGGACCTCTCTAGGACATCCAAGTGGTTCTGAGGGGATCATAGAGAGGGAAGGGACCCCTCCAGGTCATCCAGCCTGACCTCCTTGCAAAGGATCATAGAGAGGGAAGGGACCCCTCCAGGTCAAGGATCATAGAGAGAGAAGGAACCTCTCTAGGACATCCAAGTGGTTCTGAGGGGATCATAGAGAGGGAAGGGACCTCTCTAGGACATCCAAGTGGTTCTGAGGGGATCATAGAGAGGGAAGGGACCCCTCCAGGTCAAGGATCATAGAGAGAGAAGGGACCTCTCTAGGACATCCAAGTGGTTCTGAGGGGATCATAGAGAGGGAAGGGACCTCTCTAGGACATCCAAGTGGTTCTGAGGGGATCATAGAGAGGGAAGGGACCCCTCCAGGTCAAGGATCATAGAGAGAGAAGGGACCTCTCTAGGACATCCAAGTGGTTCTGAGGGGATCATAGAGAGGGAAGGGACCCCTCCAGGTCAAGGATCATAGAGAGAGAAGGGACCTCTGTAGGACATCCAAGTGGTTCTGAGGGGATCATAGAGAGGGAAGGGATCCCTCCAGGTCAAGGATCATAGAGAGAGAAGGGACCTCTCTAGGACATCCAAGTGGTTCTGAGGGGATCATAGAGAGGGAAGGGACTCCTCCAGGTCAAGGATCATAGAGAGAGAAGGGACCCCTCCAGGTCCTCCAGCCTGACCCCCTTGCAAAGGACCATAGAGAGAGAAGGGACCTCTCTAGGACATCCAAGTGGTTCTGAGGGGATCATAGAGAGGGAAGGGACTCCTCCAGGTCAAGGATCATAGAGAGAGAAGGGACCCCTCCAGGTCCTCCAGCCTGACCACTTTGCAAAGGATCATAGAGAGGGACGGGACCCCTCCAGGTCAAGGATCATAGAGAGAGAAGGGACCTCTCTAGGACATCCAGGCGGTTCTGAGGGGACCATAGAGAGGGAAGGGACCCCTCCAGGTCCTCCAGCCTGACCCCCTTGCAAAGGATCATAGAGAGGGAAGGGACCTCTCTAGGACATCCAGGCGGTTCTGAGGGGACCATAGAGAGGGAAGGGACCCCTCCAGGTCCTCCAGCCAGACCACCTGGCAAGAGGTTATGGGGGGACCATAGAGACGGGAGGCCAGGAATCCTAGAAGGGTTGAGCCAGAAGGGAAGCCCTGAGGGTCATCCAGCCCGACCCCCTTGCAAAGGACCATAGAGAGGGAAGGGACTTCTCTAGGACATCCAGCACCATAAGAGGGGATCATAGAGAGGGAAGGGACCTCTCTAGGACCTCCAGTGATCAGAGGGAAGTGACCCCTCCAGGTCCTCCAGCCTGACCCCCTTGCAAAGGATCATAGAGAGACAAGGGACCTCTCTAGGACCTCCAGCCCAGTTATCAGGGGACCATAGAGAGGGAAGGGACATCTCTAGGACATCCGGCACATTCGGGGATCATAGAGAGGGAAGGGACCCCTCCCGGTCCTCCAGCCTGACCCTTCTAGGATTCCTCAGCCCCCCCATTTCCCATCAAGCTTTGCTTGCCCTCCAAGCCCGGGTTCAACATCTCCAGGCGGGGACAATCTAGGATTCGGACACCGAGTGGGACCCCCAATGGTCATCCAGACCGACCCGCCCCATAGAAGCCCCTCTAGGACGCCATCTTGGACCCAACTTGTTCCCGTTCTTGCGAATGCCCTCAATAAAGAGATATATATATATATATTCCTGGGACTGGATCGATAATCAATAACGCAGGGCTGGATTGATAATCAATAACATGGGGTTGGATTGATAATAACATGGGGATGGATTGATAACCAATCACATGGGATTGGATTGATAACCAATAACACAGGGCTGGGTTGATAATCAATCACACGGGGCCAGATCAATCACTCAATATTTAAATGATTTATTGGATTGATAATCAATCACACAGGGCTGGATCGATCATCAATAACACAGGGCTCGGTTGATAATCAATCACACGGGGATGGATTGATAACCAATAACACGGGGCTGGGTTGATAATCAATAACACGGGGCCAGATCAATCACTCAATATTTAAATGATTTATTGGATTGATAATCAATCACACAGGGCTGGATCGATCATCAATAACACAGGGCTGGATTGATAATCAATCACACGGGGATGGATTGATAACCAATATCACAGGGCTGGATTGATAATCAATCACACGGGGATGGATTGATAACCAATAACACAGGGCTGGCTTGATAATCAATCACACGGGGATGGATTGATAACCAATAACACAGGGCTGGATTGATAATCAATCACACTGGGATGGATTGATAACCAATAACACAGGGCTGGGTTGATAATCAATAACATGGGGTTGGATTGATAACCAATAACACAGGGCTGGCTTGATAATCAATCACACGGGGATGGATTGATAACCAATCACATGGGCTTGGATTGATAACCAATAACACAGGGCTGGATTGATAATCAATAATATGGGTTTGGATTGATAATCACACGGGCATGGATCGATAATCAATCACACACGGCTGGATCGATAATCAATCACAGGGCTGGATTGATAATTAATAACATGGGGCCAGATCAGTCACTAAGGCTTTAAATGATTTATTGGATCGATAATCAATCACACAGGGCTGGATCGATCATCAATAACACAGGGCTGGATTGATAATCAATCACACGGGGATGGATTGATAACCAATCACATGGGGATGGATTGATAACCAATCACATGGGCTTGGATTGATAATCAATAACACGGGGCTGAGTTGATAATCACATGGGGTTGGATTGATAACCAATAACACAGGGCTGGATTGATAATCACACGGGGATGGATTGATAACCAATAACACGGGGCTGGGTTGATAATCAATAACACGGGGCCAGATCAATCACTCAATATTTAAATGATTTATTGGATTGATAATCAATCACACAGGGCTGGATCGATCATCAATAACACAGGGCTGGCTTGATAATCAATCACACGGGGCTAGATCAATCACTCAATATTTAAATGATTTATTGGATTGATAATCAATCACGCAGGTCTGGGTTGATAATCAATAACATGGGGATGGATTGATAACCAATCACATGGGATTGGATTGATAACCAATAACACGGGGCTGGGTTGATAATCAATAACACGGGGCCAGATCAATCACTCAATATTTAAATGATTTATTGGATTGATAATCAATCACACAGGGCTGGATTGATAACCAATAACACAGGGCTGGGTTGATAATCAATCAAACGGGGATGGATTGATAACCAATAACACAGGGCTGGATTGATAATCAGTCACACGGGGATGGATTGATAACCAATCACACGGGGATGGATTGATAACCAATCACATGGGCTTGGATTGATAACCAATAACACAGGGCTGGGTTGATAATCAATAATATGGGTTTGGATTGATAATCACACGGGCATGGATCGATAATCAATCACACACGGCTGGATCGATAATCAATCACAGGGCTGGATTGATAATTAATAACATGGGGCCAGATCAGTCACTAAGGCTTTAAATGATTTATTGGATCGATAATCAATTACACAGGGCTGGATCGATCATCAATAACACAGGGCTGGATCGATCATCAATAACACAGGGCTGGATTGATCATCAATCACACGGGGATGGATTGATAACCAATAACACGGGGCTGGGTTGATAATCAATAACACGGGGCCAGATCAATCACTCAATATTTAAATGATTTATTGGATTGATAATCAATCACACAGGGCTGGATCGATCATCAATAACATGGGGATGGATTGATAACCAATCACATGGGGTTGAAATGATAACCAATAACACAGGTCTGGGTTGATAATCAATAACACGGGGCCAGATCAATCACTCAATATTTAAATGATTTATTGGATTGATAATCAATCACGCAGGTCTGGGTTGATAATCAATAAAGTGGGGCCAAATCAATCACTCAATATTTAAATAATGTATTGGATCGATAATCAATAATCTAGGGCTGGAGGATTGATAATCAATAAGGAGGGGCTGGTTCGAGAACCAATCACACAGGGCTGGATCAATATTTTATAAGGGGACCAGAGGATTGGTAGAAATAATAATAATAATAATAATAATAATAATAATAATAGATAATAATAGTAGCAGAATTTTATAAGGGGGCCAGATGGTTATAAATGCTATTATTATTATTATTATTATTATTATTATTATCATCATCATCATCACCATTATTGGATTGATAATCAATCACTATCACTGATAATCATTATCATTATTAATAATGACTAAAAGCTCATGAGATTCCTCAAAATGATCTTTCCTTCTAAGATGATGATAATAATAATAATAATAATAATAATAATAATAGCAGCATTTTATAAGGGGACCAGATGGTTATATCTGAAATTATTATTATTATTATTATTATTATTATTATTATTATTATTATTATTGACTAAAAGCTCATGAGATTCCTCAAAATGATCTTTCCTTCTAAGATAATAATAATAATAATAATAATAATAATAATAATAGCATTTTATAAGGGGATCAGAGGATGGGTAATAATAATAATAATAATAATAATAATAATAATAATATAATAATAATAATAATAATAATAATAATAGCATTTTATAAGGGGATCAGAGGATGGGTAATAATAATAAAATAATAATAATAATAATAATAATAATAATAATAATAATAATAATACAAAAGAGACCAAAGACAGGAAGTTGCTGTTTCTGAATCTATTTATTAGGAGGAAGTGACATCAAAGGACCATAGAGATGTTCTTCTCATTCCTAGAAGAGAAGGAGAAGAGAAGGTGAGGATTCCAAGCTTGGGAAATGTCCATCAATATAGACTTGGGAAATGTCCAAAATGCAGACTTGGGAAATGTCCATCAAGATAGACCTGGGAACTGTCCATCTAGACTTGGGAAATGTCCATCAAGGTAGACCTGGGAAATGTCCATCAAGGTGGACCTGGGAAATGTCCATCAAGGTGGACCTGGGAAATGTCCATCAAGGTAGACTTGGGAAATGTCCATCAAGGTAGACTTGGGAAATGTCCATCAAGATATCTTGAGGGATATCAAGGTAGACTTGGGAAATGTCCATCAAGGTAGACCTGGGAAATGTCCATCAAGGTGGACCTGGGAAATGTCCATCAAGATAGACCTGGGAAATGTCCATCAAGGTGGACCTGGGAAATCTCCATCAAGGTAGACTTGGGAAATGTCCATCAAGGTAGACTTGATATCCATCCATCCATAGACTTGGGAAATGTCCATCAAGATATCTTGAGGGATATCAAGGTAGACTTGGGAAATGTCCATCAAGGTAGAGCTGAGATTTCCCAAAATGGGAAATGTCCATCAAGGTAGAGCTGAGATTTCCCAAAATGGGAAATGTCCATCAAGGTAGAGCTGAGATTTCCCAAAATGGGAAATGTCCATCAAGGTAGACTTGGGAAATGTCCAAAACATAGACTTCGGAAATGTCCATCAAGATAGACCTGAGATTTCCCAAAATGGGAAATGGCCATCAATTAGACTTGGGAAATGTCCATCAAGGTAGACTTGGGAAATGTCCATCAAGATAGACGTGAGATTTCCCAAAATGGGAAATGTCCACCAAGATAGACCTGAGATTTCCCAAAATGGGAGATGTCCATCCAGATAGACCTGAGATTTCCCAAAATGGGCAATGTCCACCAAGATAGACCTGAGATTTCCCAAAATGGGAAATGTCCATCCAGATAGACGTGAGATTTCTCCACCATGGGAGATGTCCATCAATATAAACCTGGGAAATACCCACCAAGATAGACCTGAGATTTCCCAAAATGGGAAATGTCCATCCAGATAGACCTGGAAGATGTCCATCAAGATAGACCTGAGATTTCTGCACCCTGGGAATTATCCATCAAGACAGACCTGAGATTTCCCCAAACGGGAAATGTCTATCAAGATAGACCTGAGATTTCCCCAAATGGGAAATGTCCATCCAAAAAGCCCCGAGATGTCCTCCATCAAGCTATAGACCTGAGATTTCTCCACCATGGGAAATGTCCATCCAGACAGACCTGAGATTTCCCAAACTGGGCAATGTCCATCCAGACAGACCTGAGATTTCCCAAAGGGGGAAATGTCCAACAAGATAGACCTGAGATTTCTCAACCATGGGAAATGTCCATCAAGATCGACCTGAGAGGTTCTCCACCAAGCTAGCCCTGAGATTTCCCAAACTGGGCAATGTCCATCCAGACAGACCTGACATTTCCCAAAGTGGGAAATGTCCATCAAGATAGACCCAAATTTGGGAATACTCACCGCTTCGTCCTGGCAGGCCACTGCGGGGAGAGAGAGAGGAGAAAGGCGGTTATTATGGGATGGATGACCCTCCGAGGTCCCGCCTTGGAGGACCGTCTTGGAGGACCTTCTTGGAGGACCGACTCACCTTCCTTGGGGAAGATCTTGATTTGCTCGGAAGTGAATCCTCGGTTTTCGCTGCGTTGCTGGAAGTCCTCCAGCAAGCCGATTGGCTGGGATTCGGCGTTGCGGACTGGGAAATATGAATAATAATTACTAATAGTAGTAATAATAATATTAGTAATAGTAAGAGTAGTAGGCCTTGATAGTGTTATTAATAATAATAATATTAGTAGTAGTAGTAGTATATGAATAATAATTATTAATAGTAGTAATAATAATATTAGTAATAGTAATAGTAGTAGGCCTTGATGGTGTTATTAATAATAATAATAATATTAGTAGTAGTAGTAGTAGGCCTTGATAGTGTTATTAATAATAATAATATTAGTAGTAGTAGTAGTATATGAATAATAATTATTAATAGTAGTAATAATGATATTAGTAATAGTAATAGTAGTAGGCCTTGATAGTGTTATTAATAATAATAATAGTAGTAGTAGTAGTATATGAATAATAATTATTAATAGTAGTAATAATAATATTAGTAATAGTAGTAGTAGTAGGCCTTGATAGCGTTATTAATAATAATAATAGGAGGAGGAGAAGTAGCAAGAGTAGTGGGCCTTGATAGTGTTATTAATAATAATATTAGTAGTAGTAGTAGTAGTAGTAGTAGGCCTTGATAGTGTATTAATAATAATAGGGGGAGGAGGAGTAGCAAGAGTGGTAGGCCTTGATAGTGTTATTAATAATAATAATATTAGTAGTAGTAGGCCTTGATAGTGTTATTAATAATAATAATATTAGTAGTAGTAATAGTAGTAGGCCTTGATAGTGTTATTAATAATAATAATATTAGTAGTAGTAGTAGTAGTAGTAGTAGGCCTTGATAGTGTTATTAATAATAATAGGAGGAGGAGGAGTAGCAATAGTAGTAGGCCTTGATAGTGTTATTAATAATAATAATATTAGTAGTAGTAGTAGTAGTAGTAGTAGGCCTTGATAGTGTTATTAATAATAATAGGAGGAGGAGGAGTAGCAATAGTAGTAGGCCTTGATAGTGTTATTAATAATAATAATATTAGTAGTAGTAGTAGTAGTAGTAGTAGGCCTTGATAGTGTTATAGAAGAAGAAGAAGAAGAAGAATTATTAATAATAATAATAATAATAATAATAATAATAAAGGAAATAATAATAATAGCAGTATTTTGCAAGGGAAGCAGAGGATGGGTATAAATGAAATAATAATAATAATAATAATAATAATAATAATAATAATAGCCTCTCTTTCCTGGGCTTAATAATAATAATAATAATAATAATAATAATAATAGCCTCTCTTTCCTGGGCTTAATAATAATAATGATAATAATAATAAATGAAATAATAATAATAGCAGTATTTTGCAAGGGAAGCAGAGGATGGGTATAAATGAAATAATAATAATAATAATAATAATAGCCTCTCTTTCCTGGGCTTAATAATAATAATAATAATAATAATAATAATAATAATAATAATACCATAGAGCGTGGAGGTCTGGTAGGTCTGTCCATCCCGGCTGGTGATCAAGTCGACGATGGCGTACGTCTGGCCGTCCGTCTCTATGACCTCCACTTTATGCTCTCCGAATTCTGGAGGAAGGAAAGGCCAATAATAATAATAATAATAATAATAATATGCTGGCTTCCCCCAGCGTATGAAAAATAGGATTATTCATGTTAAAAATAGGATTATTGATATTAAAAATACAAATATTAATATTAACAATGTGATTATTCCTATTAAAAATAGGGTGCTTCATACTACAAAGAGGATTATTCATATTCATAATAGGATTATTCATATTAAAAATACAGTTATTCATATTAAAAATAGGATTATTCATATTTAAAAAATAGGATTATTCGTATTAAAAATACGATTAGTGATATTGAAAATATGAGTATGGTTTTTCATACTAAAAAGGCGATTGTTCATGTTAAAAATACTCGGATTCACGTTAAAAATAGGATTATTCAGATTAAAAATAGGATTATTCAGATTAAAAATAGGATTATTCGTATTAAAAATAGGATTATTCGTATTAAAAATAGGATTATGAATATTGAAAATTGGATAATTCATATTAAAATAGGATTGTTCATATTAAAAAAAGGATTTTTATATCAAAAATTGGATTATTCAGATTAAAAATAGGATTATTCATAATACAAATAGGATTATTCATATTAAAATATGATTAATATTGAAAATACGATTATTCATATTAAAAATACAAGTATTCATATTAAAAATACGATAATTTATATTAAAAAGGCAAGTATTCATATTAAAAGTATGGTTTTTCGTATTAAAAATATGATTTTTCGTATTAAAATATGATTTTTCATATTAAAATATGATTTTTCATATTAAAATACAATTATTCATATTAAAAATACAATTTTTCATATTAAAAATACAATTATTCATATAAAAATACGATTATTCATATTAAAATATGATTAATATTGAAAATACGATGATTCATATTAAAAATACGATGATTCATATTAAAAATACGATGATTCATATTAAAAATACAAGTATTCATATTAAAATATGATTATTCTTATTAATCGTATTTTAATATGAATACGATGATTCATATTAAAAAGACAAGTATTCATATTAAAAATACAAGTATTTATATGAAAAATACGGTTTTTCATATTAAAATTACAAGTATGCATGTTAATGATAGTAATACTATTTGTTATAATATATATTGGTAATGATGTTATTATAATGTACAATATTTATATCAATTGAGAATATATTTTTATTATAAACAGGACCGCCAAATACGAACTGCATTTGTGGTAGTATTTCCCGTCTTCGCCTCTCTTGAAAACCATCTTGAAGGATTTGCAGCCATGGGGTCTGCCGGAAAAAGGGGGAGCGAGAAAAAGAAAATATATATATTTATTGGGGGAAATCGGGGGCGAGAAAAAGAAATATATATATATTTATCGGGGGGAAATCGGGGGCGAGAAAAAGGAAAATATATATATTTATCGGGGGGAAATTGAGGGCGAGAAAAAGGAAAATATATATATTTATGGGGGGCGAGAAAAATAAATATATATATATTTATCGGGAGGAAATAGGGGGTGAGAAAAAGAAATATATATATATTTATTGGGGGAAATCAGGACACCCCCTTTCTGTGAAAAGGGGGACTTCCTGTCCCAAACCAGGCACTTCCTGTCCCCAAATTCTGTCCGGATGACCCTCCTGCCCCCTTCCGCCCCATCCTGTTCCAAAATAGGAACTTCCTGTCCCAGAACTGGGACACCCCATCCCAAAACAGGGACTTCCTCTTCCCAAACAGGCACTTCCTCTCCCGAACCAGCCACTTCCTCTCCCAAACAGGCACTTCCTCTCCCAAAACCAGCCACTTCCTCTCCCAAACAGGCACTTCCTCTCCCAAAACCAGCCACTTCCTGTCCCAAACAGGCACTTCCTGTCCCAAACCAGGCCCTTCCTCTCCCCCAAGTCCATCCGGATGACCCTCCTGCCCCCTTCCGCCCCATCCTGTTCCAAAATAGGGACTTCCTCTGCCGAACCAGCCACTTCCTCTCCCAAACAGGCACTTCCTCTCCCAAACAGGCACTTCCTGTCCCAAAACCAGCCACTTCCTCTCCCAAACAGGCACTTCCTGTCCCAAAACCAGCCACTTCCTCTCCCAAACAGGTACTTCCTCTCCCAAACAGCCACTTCCTCTCCCAAACCCGTGACTTCCTCTTCCAAACCAGGCCCTTCCTCTCCCCCAAGTCCGTCCTGTTCCAAAATAGGGACTTCCTCTTCCCAAACAGGCACTTCCTCTCCCGAACCAGCCACTTTCTCTCCCAAACAGGCACTTCCTCTCCCAAAACCAGCCCCTTCCTCTCCCAAACAGGCACTTCCTCTCCCAAAACCAGCCCCTTCCTCTCCCAAACAGGCACTTCCTCTCCCGAACCAGCCACTTCCTCTCCCAAAACCAGCCACTTCCTCTCCCAAACAGGCACTTCCTGTCCCAAACCAGGCCCTTCCTCTCCCCCAAGTCCGTCCGGATGACCCTTCTGCCCCCTTCCGCCCCATCCTGTCCCAAAATAGGGACTTCCTCTCCCGAACCAGGTACTTCCTCTCCCAAACAGGCACTTCCACTCCCAAACAGGCACTTCCTCTCCCAAACAGGCACTTCCTGTCCCAAAACCAGCCACTTCCTCTCCCAAACAGGCACTTCCTGTCCCAAACCAGGCCCTTCCTCTCCCCCAAGTCCGTCCGGATGACCCTCCTGCCCCCTTCCGCCCCATCCTGTTCCAAAATAGGCACTTCCTCTCCCGAACCAGCCACTTCCTCTCCCAAACCCGTGACTTCCTCTTCCAAACCAGGCATTTCCTCTCCCCCAAGTCCGTCCTGTTCCAAAATAGGGACTTCCTCTTCCCAAACAGGCACTTCCTCTCCCGAACCAGCCACTTCCTCTCCCAAACAGGCACTTCCTCTCCCAAACAGGCACTTCCTGTCCCAAAACCAGCCACTTCCTCTCCCAAACAGGCACTTCCTGTCCCAAAACCAGCCACATCCTCTCCCAAACAGGCACTTCCTGTCCCAAACCAGGCCCTTCCTCTCCCCCAAGTCCGTCCGGATGACCCTCCTGCCCCCTTCCGCCCCATCCTGTTCCAAAATAGGGACTTCCTCTTCCCAAACAGGCACGTCCTCTCCCGAACCAGCCACTTCCTCTCCCAAACAGGCACTTCCTCTCCCAAACAGGCACTTCCTGTCCCAAAACCAGCCACTTCCTCTCCCAAACAGGCACTTCCTCTCCCAAAACCAGCCCCTTCCTCTCCCAAACAGGCACTTCCTCTCCCACAACCAGCCACTTCCTCTCCCAAAACCAGCCACTTCCTCTCCCAAACAGGCACTTCCTCTCCCAAAAATTCACTTCCTCTCCCAAACAGGCACTTCCTGTCCCAAACCAGGCACTTCCTCTCCCAAACCCGTGACTTCCTCTTCCAAACCAGGCCCTTCCTCTCCCCCAAGTCCGTCCTGTTCCAAAATAGGGACTTCCTCTTCCCAAACAAGCACTTCCTCTCCCGAACCAGCCACTTCCTGTCCCAAACCAGGCACTTCCTGTCCCCAAACTCTGGATGACCCTCCTGCCCCCTTCCGCCCCATCCTGTTCCAAAATAGGGACTTCCTCTTCCCAAACAGGCACTTCCTCTCCCGAACCAGCCACTTCCTGTCCCAAAACCAGCCCCTTCCTCTCCCAAACTGGCACTTCCTGTCCCAAAACTCTGTCCGGATGACCCTCCTGCTCCCTTCCACCCCATCCTGTTCCAAAATAGGGACTTCCTCTTCCCAAACAGGCACTTCCTCTCCCGAACCAGCCACTTCCTGTCCCAAAACCAGCCCCTTCCTCTCCCAAACAGGCACTTCCTGCCCGAAACCAGCCACTTCCTGTCCCCCTTACGTGGGAATGCGGGTCTCCACCACCACATCGTCTCCCTCAAAGCTGACGTCCACCATGACGATCTTCATCTTCTCCATGTGCTTCAGGATTTCGGGGTCGGTGGAGCTGAGGGCCAAGGCCACCCATCTTCCTTTGGCCTGGTTGGGGGGCAGAGAGGGACGTTGGAGGACCCACAGGAAGTGGGGTGGTCTGGATGAAGGAAGGATGGAAAAAAGGAAGGAAGGAAGGAAGGAAGGAAGGAAGGAAGGAGAGAGGGAGGAAGGAAGGAGGGAGGGAGGGAGGGAGGAAGGAAGGAGAGAGAGAGAGGGAAGGAAGGAAGGAAGGAGGGAGGGAGGGAGGGAGGGAGGAAGGGAGGGAGGAGGGAGAGAGGGGGGAAGGAAGGAGAGAGAGAGAGGGAAGGAAGGAAGGAAGGAGGGAGGGAGGGAGGGAGGGAGGAAGGAAGGAAGGAAGGAAGGAAGGAAGGA
The DNA here is from genome assembly GCF_964106645.2 of Podarcis pityusensis. Classification (NCBI taxonomy): domain Eukaryota; kingdom Metazoa; phylum Chordata; class Lepidosauria; order Squamata; family Lacertidae; genus Podarcis; species Podarcis pityusensis. The sequence continues at coordinate 31,315 of NW_028293198.1, forward strand.
GAGAGGGAGGGAGGGAGGGAGGAAGGAAGGAGGGAGGGAGGGAGGGAGGAAGGAAGGAGGGAGGGAGGGAGGAGGGAGGGAAGGAAGGAAGGAAGGAGGGAGGGAGGAGGGAGGGAAGGAAGGAAGGAAGGAAGGAAGGAAGGAAGGAAGGAGAGAGGGAGGGAGGGAGGGAGGGAGGGAGGAAGGAAGGAAGGAGAGAGAGGGGGGAAGGAAGGAGGGAAGGAAGGAAGAAAGAAAGGAAGGAGGAAGGAGGGAGGGAGGAAGGAAGGAAGGAGGAGGGAGGGAGGAAGGAAGGAAGGAAGGAGGGAAGGAAGGAAGGAAGGAAGGAGGGAGAGAAAGAAAGTAAAAGAAAGAAAGAAAGAAAGAGAAAGAGGGAAAGAGAGAGAAAGAAGGAAGATGGATGGATGGAAGGAAGGAAGGAAGGAAGGAGAGAGAGAGGGAAGGAAGGAGGGAAGGAAGGAAAGAAGGAAGGAAGGAAGGAAGGAAGGAGAGAGAGGAAGGAAGGAAGGAAGGAAGGAGAGAGAGAAAGAAAGAAAAAGAAAGAATGGATGGACCCCACAGGAAGCGGGGTGGTCTAGATGGAGCATGAGGGAAGGAAGGAAGGAAGGAAGGAAGGAAGGAAGGAAGGAAGGAAGGAAGGAAAGGGAGGGACAAAAGAGTGCCTAGTTGGGGGGCAGAGATGGACGTTGGAGGACCCACAGGAAGTGGGGTGGTCTGGATGGACCCCACAGGGAGGGAGGGAAGGAAGGAAGGAAGGAAGGAAGGAGGGAGGGAAGGAAGGAGGGAGGGAGGGAGGGAGGAAGGAAGGAAGGAGGGAGGGAGGGAGGGAGGAAGGAAGGAAGGAAGGAAGGAAGGAAGGAAGGAGAGAGAGAGAGGGAAGGAAGGAGGGAGGGAGGGAGGGAGGGAGGGAGGGAGGGAGGGAGGGAGGAAGGAAGGAGACAGAGAGAGAGAAAGAAAGAAAGAAAGAAAGAAAGAGAAAGAGGGAAAGAGAGAAAGAAGGAAGATGGATGGATGGAAGGAAGG